>NW_017678669.1:19763-20552 GCF_001879085.1 Nicotiana attenuata
AACCAGTGACGGGAAAAACATATCACTTCACGAACTCTTCCTTCTCCAAAGTCCTAGGGCGAATTTTAGAGCACTTCTTCATCAAAGCTTCTTGGGTAAGCATTGTTTAACTTGTTTTCTTCAATTTCCTTCATTAATTACTGAAATCCTAGCCCTAAATCATCAAATCAAAGTAGAAATTATGGGTTTTGGGTAGAGTTAGGGTTTTGAGAATTTTGGGTGATTCAACCTCAATTTGGGGTCGAATCTTAAAACAAATTATGTATTTGGACTCGTGGGGTTATGGGTGATCGGGTTTTGGTCCGAGCCTCGAGTTTGGACCATGTGGGCCCGGTGTCTAATTTTGGTATTTTTGGAAGAATGCTAGAAAATTCATATCTAGGCTATGGGATGTTGCCCTTGAGTCTTTATTGATATTATTGAATTAATCATGCCTAGATATCACTGTTTCAGAGTCGGATTGTAGAGGAAAGGCGGTCTTTGAAGGTTGATTGCTATTCTTGGGACCGAGGTAAGTGTTTGGTTTAACCCTAGCTTGAGGGAATAGGAGTTGAGTCTTGTTGCTAATTGCTATGTGATCGAGTACAATGTATAGGCATGGTGACGAGTATCTATACATTGGTGTCTAGCATGACCGTGAGTCTTTATCATGTGATTATCGTGACTTGGTTGTGAACTCTGTGTTTATTGGAGGATTTCTATTTGTTGTGAATAACATGTGAACGGTAATATGATCACTTGATTCCTGGGAGCATTGGCTCGAATTGTGATACGAATATTGAAAAGTAT
>NW_017678670.1:0-20542 GCF_001879085.1 Nicotiana attenuata
GCATTATCCTGTATCTGCTAAACTCAGATTTCCCTGCACGAATAACATGGCAGAGTATGAAGCCTGCATACTAGGGCTCAACATGGCAGTCGACATGAACATTCAGGAGCTGTTGGTAGTCGGTGATTCAGATTTGCTTGTGCACCAGGTACAAGGAGAGTGGGCCACCAAGAATTCCAAGATATTGCCATATCTGCACCATGTGCAGGAATTGAGAAAGAGGTTCACAAAGATAGAATTCCGACATGTGCCTCGAACTCCGAATGAGTTTGCCGGCGCCTTGGCCACTTTGTCATCCATGATACAACATCCAGATAAGAACTACATTGATCCCATTCCGGTGAGGATCCATAATCAGCCGGCTTACTGTGCTCATGTTGAAGAAGAAACGGATGGAAAACCTTGGTTTCATGACATCAAGGAGTATTTGGTGAAAAGAGAATATCCGGAGCATGCAAATCACACTCAGAAATGCACACTCCGGAGACTGTGGAATCACTTCTTCCACAACGGAGGGAACTTGTACAGAAGAACTCCTGATTTGGCTCTACTAAGGTGTGTCGACGCGAAGGAAGCTTCTAAGCTACTTGAGGATGTACATGCCAGGACCTGTGGCCCACACATGAATGGTTTCGTCTTGGCAAAGAAGATACTCAGAGCTGGTTATTTTTGGATGACCATGGAGACACATTGCATCCAGTATGTTCGCAAATGCTTTCAGTGTCAAGTGCATGCCGATATGATAAAAGTGCCGCCAAACGAGCTCAATGCAACAAGCTCAGCTTGGCCATTCGCCGCTTGGGGAATGGATGTTATTGGTCCGATTGAATCCACCGCTTCAAACGGACACAGGTTTATTCTGGTAGCCATTGATTACTTCACAAAATGGGTAGAAGTTGCATCTTACAAAGCTGTAACCAAGAAAGTCAATGTAGATTTTGTCAAGGATCGTATTGTCTGCCGATTCGGAGTTCCCGAGTCCATTATTACTGATAATGCCGCCAATCTCCTCGGTGATCTGATGAAAGCTATGTGTGAAGCTTTCAAAATCAAGCATAAGAATTCCACAGCTTACAGACCTCAGATGAATGGAGCTGTAGAAGCCGCCAACAAAAACATTAAGAAGATACAAAGGAAAAGGGTAGAGAACCACAAATAGTGGCATGAGAAGTTACCCTTCGCTTTGTTGGGATACCGCACCACAGTTCGCACATCAACCGGAGCAACTCCCTACATGTTGGTTTATGGCACCGAGGCTGTCATCCCAGCCGAGGTAGAGATTCCTTCTTCAAGAATCATACAGGAAGCTGAACTCAGCGACGCAGAGTGGATAAGGAGTCGCTATGAACAATTGGCCCTTATCGATGGAAAAAGGATGAATGCAGTGTGTCACGTCCAACTTTATCAGAACAGAATGTTCAGAGCTTTCAACAAAAGGGTCAAACCAAGACAGTTCGCACCAGGGCGACTGGTATTGAAGAAAATCTTCCCACATCAGGATGAAGCCAAAGGGAAATTCTCTCCCAACGGGCAAGGTCCGTACATGGTTCATAGGGTACTAATAGGAGGAGCACTCACACTTGCAGAAATGGACGGAGAAGTATGGCCAAAATCGATCAATTCAGACGCAGCCAAGAGGTACTATGCCTAGATATTTTATATTTCCTCATTTAATGTAATTGAACTACGCTTGACCTGATTCCCGTTTAAGAGGGGATACATAGGAAGCCTTATGGGTTCGGTCATATTATAATAAAATTTTCATTTGCCCCCAAGATCAGAAACTGGGGCAGAATTTTGAGGAGGGTCCTCAAAATTCCAGAGCAAGGCCAGCCAATGCCAGCATGTGTCAAACGGTTAATAATCAGTTAAAAAACTGGGGCAGAACTTCGAGGAAGACCCTCAAAATTCCAATATGAGAGAGTTGCAATGCCTTCGAAGCATGTTACAGTCACTAGTTCATCAAAATTATTTGATATATCGATACGTTTCCAAAACAACTCTATTTTTATCAATAATTGCATTTTTCGAAAATTCTATTTCCATAACTGTCAGGTGTCACCCAGGGGAACTCGAAAGGTTTTCAGAACGGAGTAAAGCAAAGCCAGCCGACAGGAGCACGAACCAACCTTTCCCCCACAAAACTTACAATTTTTCTTTGAACGCAGGTACATTCGACGTAAAGATAGCATTAGCAAAACATGTAAGATAATTCACTATCAATTAGGCCATCAGACATCGAATACATCTCCAGCTAAGACATACACTACTCTTACTTGCTGCTCGCTCTTTGCATGAGGCTAATCCCTGCCTCCCCATACCTGCATGAGGCTAATCCCTGCCTCCCCATTTACATGAGTCTAATCCTTGACTCTCTGTTTGCATGAGTCTAATCCTTGACTCCATGAGGCTTATCCTTGACTCCATATTTGCATGAGGCTAATCCCTGCATCCCCATTTGCATGAGTCTAATCCTTGACTCCCTGTTTGCATGAGTCTAATCCTTGACTCCATGAGGCTAATCCTTGCCTTCATATTTACATGAGGCGAATCCCTACCTCTCCATTTGCATGAGTCTAATCCTTGACTCCCTATTTGCATGAGGCTAATCCCTGCCTCCATACTTCTATGAGGCTAATCCTTGCCTCGCCGTCTGCATGTAACCAAACATTGTCCCTCCTTTCACAAATATTGCTCTATTTTTAGTACTGTTTATTGTTTTTTCGATCAGGCTAAGCTCTGCCCTCCATTTCACAAGACTAAGCCTTTGCTTGTCAACATCATGTTATTGCATATCATAGGCTGAAATATTGCCAACCTATCAAAAGGTGTCATAGTCTGAAGGCATCATCCTCATAGCTGGAAGACACCATGCCATGGCCTGAGGATTTCTCAAATTTGCATATCATTATTCAAAGGCGTCATGGTTTGAAGGCACCATCTTCATGGCCCGAGAATATCATTTCATGGCCTGCAAATCCCTCACTAAACAATTCATGGCCCGGGACGTCATGGTCCACGGACGTCATCTCTAATCGTCCAAAGACAACTTTCATGGTCCAAAGGGAATTTGCATCATGTTTAAATTTTGCAAATACGTGTTTGTAGCATCTTTTATCTGCAGGTAACCAGTAAGCAACCGCTATCCTAGTGGGAGCGTTCTCGTTCCAGTTCTCTCCAACTGCCACAAACCGTAACCGCTCCCCATAGTTGCTTCTGCATCGCGTGTCCGTTCTTGCAATAATTTCATCGGCATATTCCGCAGATGAAGCCTGAGATACACATGGCCTGATTCCTGTAAAACTAGGGATATGTAGGCAGCTCGAAGACCAAAGTCCGGCCCCGTCTTTCAAAACATCTCGTTCGGTCAAAATTGGCCATTATTTCTTTACCCGGAAACTCTTTCATCCTTGCCGGGTAAAGAGGGGCAACTGTTGGTACCCAATTTTTTCCCTACAAATTTTTGATATGCATAAATACTTTCAAAATAGGATATATAAGCATGCACAAGGCTTTTATAATTTTCCTATATTTTTTAGGTTTTTAAATTGATTTATTTCCTTCCTCTTTGCTCATAAAATCCCCAATAATTATTCCTCAAATTATGGTTGTGGTGATTTAGTCATTTAAATTCTATATTTATGCCAAAATATGGTTAAAATTTTTTTTGTGCATTTTTATAATTGCATTTAGTATTTATAAAGCTAAATTGTATATAATTACAATATTAGCCCCGTTAATGTATAATTACATTTATATGCATAAAATCGACCTTCTACAATTTTAAAATGTTAAATATATACATTTTAAATCATTTTAGTATACAAAATTATTTTCCAGAAATTAGCTGTTATTTATTATAAATTATATAGGGGAAAATTGGCTATTTAATATATAGCCAGATTTGCATTTCAATTGTAGCCCAATTTAAACCCAACCACAACCCAATTTCATATTAAACTACCCGACCCAAACCCTGAACCTACCTACCCAACCCAACACCAATTAAATCCTGGTCGTTGATCTCTCAGATCAACGGCCCGTATTAATCCCTTCTTTTTTTATTCCAAACGACCCCCTAACCCTATCTCATTTTTTGAATCTGCCGCCCCTGTATTCTCTCATCTCCTCTCCTCTCTCAACCACTCAACCTAACCCAAGCTCCTTTAACCGCCAACCTCTTTCTCCGGTCTTCTCCGATGATCTCCATTCAACTCCTAAGCCTCCAATGGCTCCTCCATTGCCATTCTTGCCTTCTCTAAGGTCTTCAAGGGCCCTGGGCCACACCGACTTGCATCAAGAGTTTGCTACTTGCCTGTTCTTGGCTACACCGATGTGATTTCAAGCAAAATCACACTGTATTTGGCACGATCCTTAGGATTCTATACAGGTTCTTGCATCTCTATATGGTTTTCTTCTGAAACTCTAATTTCTTCCTGTATTTCCTAGATCTAGGACGATTCGAGTTGGTTTCTTTAATATTTTACACTTTTCCTGAAACTCTTTTACAATAATCATCAATTTCAAAGTGTTTTAGCCTTCTTCTAAAATTAGAGTTTTCAAAACTTCTTCTAAAACTTTGTTTAAACTGATTCTTTATGTTTAAATTTCTATCTCTTGCATATTTCGACTGATTATATGACTCTACTACCTTTTCAACCCGCCTATGTTGAAAGCCCTAAGTTTCTAAGATTTCATTGTTTGATTTTGTGTGTAGCATGACTACTCAATTATTGTTTAAGTTTCTGCGATTATCTTGCCTCGAACATGTTCTACCTATTTTTCTTATGCCTAACTTATATCGCCTCTTTATGTTTGTGTTCATCTTGAATGGTCAATACTTGCCTCTTTGCATGATGTGTTTGGTTACTCCCATTACACTCTTTTTATATGCTAAAACTCTCTCTTTGATTGACTCTAAACTCCTTGTTTCTTGGCTTGATTTGAAAACTTCCCTACAGACTTTCGATTTTTTCTTGTGTTAACTTGCTTACTTGTTACTCTCCTTAAATCAATTATTTCAAATCCCTTGATTCCATGATTTACTACATGTTAATTTTTCGATTATTTCCATATTCTGCAACTTTATTTTGTTTTATTACCTTATTTGGTTAACCGAGTACTTTACTGATTCTTCATTAGTTGTTTCCTTAATTAAACCCCTAAGTACTTACCCCTTATTGTCTATTTTATACCTTATACTCTATTTGATTTCTTTTCTTAATCATTTCTGCCTATTACCGTTGGTTGATTACCCCCTTAATTAAAGGGGTACTTGCATTGATTTGATTCTGGTTAGTATTTGGTTCCATAATTACTATGCTACTATGATTCTTGCCTTATTTTACCTAATTTCGAACTACTATATATACATTCTCTTTCATTAACACAAGACACGGACACTTTGGTTCAAAAAATAACTCTCTCTCACACTCAAAAGGTTTCTGTTCTCTTTCTTTGGTTACTTGCTATCATTCTGAGTTAGCCAGCTGCAAGCCAAGGCTAACTATTGCGCTCTCCTGCTCATTCACTTTTTTTTATTGTCTTCTTTGCTGGTATGCTCTAATTTCAGTTTAAGTTCCAAAAACAATATGGCTCTTTTATTGCTTCAGTTTATTTTGTTTCTAGTTTGCTTTTACTTATGGTTTTGTTGTGAAACTTGTAGTTAATATGATTGCATGATTAGCATGTTATGTACTCCCCTTCCTTAGGATCAGTACAAATATGTTACCCCCATCTCTATGAAATTTGTCTCTATGTGATTCTGCTATATTTGGTTTCTGTATGAGTCTCCTTGTGAAGTAGTCAGCATTCCTAAACTTGTATGGTTCAGGGATTGACCTAATATCATGTGGATCCTATACTGAATTCCCTTAAACATTACTGGTTCTGTGACTCTGTCTGATCAGTTGTGTCTGAGCCTGTCTGTAACAATTCCTAAGACCTTTGCTTGTTATGTGTTTACAATCACGTGTTCTATGTGTCCCCAATCCCCATCAACCTTGTGTGTAGGTTCTTTCCTCCTGTTTTCGTCCTTTGAATATTGCTGATGTGGTTTTAGACTCCATGTTTGATTTACTATTTCTTGATCATGTAACTCTCTCTTTTTATAAATGTTTTAATGCATGATTCCCTCTTTTACTCCACAAATTTATTTCGAACAAACCTCCTTTTAATACTTTTTTCCTACTAAAACCATTCAAACTGTGTCAAGCACTCCCACTCTACTCCTAAGTCAATAGGTTCTGCCCCCTCCAGTATGTGTACTGCCACGGGATCCTCTTGAGAACCCTCTGAACTCTGGCATACTGAGGCTGGCCCTTCACACTACACTTATTCAATTTGGTTACCAAGTCTAGGTGTAAGCACTGCCCGGGATCCTTGAGATCCTTAGGGAACATGGATGCACCTGGACTATGACATTGTCTATGGAATTTGGGCATTTGAGGCTATTGGAGGCTTTGGAAACCTGGGCCTAATCGAAGGCTCCCTATAGAATAACATCTTATTTTCTTCTTTACTTATGCAATTCATTCATATGGTCTGTAATGATTTGTAAATGAATATTGGGGTAATTAGTGAAAAGAGGGGATAGCTACATGTTTGTTGGGTAATACGGGTAGAAACCATACCTATATGACTTTACATTTTGATATGATTGCCTTACCAAGTAGAAAACATGCCTATAGGACTTTTAAATCTTGTCATGTTTGTCTCACCATGTTAGAAATCATGCCTATAGGTTTCAAGTGATTTCATAATAGAAATCATGTTTATATGTCTTAAAATCAGTGTTAAACAACTAGATATCATGCCTATAAGGAGTGCCACCAGAAATTCTGCCTGTCGATCTAAACTAGTTTAAATAAATCAATCCGCTCCACGTTCAAGTTTAATTAATAGTTTATTTTCCCTGAAACGAGTTCTTTCAAAACTGCTTTAATCTATC
This sequence comes from Nicotiana attenuata, assembly GCF_001879085.1. Taxonomy (NCBI): domain Eukaryota; kingdom Viridiplantae; phylum Streptophyta; class Magnoliopsida; order Solanales; family Solanaceae; genus Nicotiana; species Nicotiana attenuata. The sequence continues at coordinate 6,950 of NW_017678670.1, forward strand.
CTCAGACAGCATGCCTATAGGGATTAAAAAGTCCATTTTTAGAAACCTGCCTTGTTTCACTATATAAAATGTAGTCATCTGTATTCTGCGTATAGGCAAGCCAATAGGATGTTTTCGAATCTTGCAACTCTGATACCGTTTCTGTGACTTAGTATTCTTCTGGTTTAACAGGCCTTAAAAATCAGTAGGCAACCGACAGAGCTTTACTTCTGTGTTTATAAAAAATAAACTGCTTGTCATCTGTATATTCATCTATACATCCTGCCTAAGGATACTGTTTAACAAAAAGGGCCTTTATTTGTGTTTGAGTCGTGTTGTTTATATGCCTTATTTGTGGAGGTAACCTAAGCCTCTTATTTTCTCCTTCCTATTCTTTTTTGCTAAGAGTCCTATGTGTTATTGCTTGTCGCCTTAGTAGTTTTACCTTTTAAACCTTAGGGGTCTGTCTAGAACCACCTATCGGTAGAGGTCCTAAATCCCTCCAGGACCATTAAGAAGGGACAGGTAGCAGCACGCAATAGAGATCATAGACCAACACTTGCTTTAAATGACCACTAAGCGGATAGGAAGGGTAGATGTGGATATGATGACCGGTGCGATAATGCCACGCATAGCCCCTTTCTAAGGAGTGATTACCGGGAATTGTACTGATGTGATCCTATAGGCTAACCAACCTAGGACCGCTCTCTCTCTCAAATCATCTTTACTTGAAACTTTACTTTTTTATGCACACAACTTGTTTAAATTCTTGACTTATTATTTGAGTTAAACAATACCCAACATGATCTACTTGCAATTATTTGCTTCAACTGTTTATTTTGTTAATGGATTAATTCGTAAGTATAAGTTCAGCCGGGACCCACAATTGTGCACCAAGAGGGGTGCCTAACACCTTCCCCTCGAGGTTATTTCGAGCCCTTACCCTAATCTCTAGTAATGCAAACCAATCTAAGAGCTAATCGCTCTAGGAGCCCTAACGCAACACAATCTGTTAGGTGGCGACTCTTCAAATACCCAATTCCCAAAAGGAAATGAGTTATTACCCCCATGAATGTCGAAACTCGGACTTCTCTCGCAGGGAGGGAAAAAAGGGGCGCGACAAAAGGGGATGGATTTAGCCTTGAAATTTGAAAATATTGTGAAACTATGAATTATCAAACGATTGATGCATTTGTAGGAGTCATGTGTGCAGCGGAAAGGGCGAACCAATAGCAGTTTGTGGGCTTCTTGATAGTCGTGTTTGACGGCGACCCGTGTGCGGCTTTTTTAGTATGGCATTTAATGCTCTGGTGAGCCGACGTCATGATGATGATGCTTTCGGAGTAGGAGCTAAAAAATGTTTCCTATCACATTGCTCTAGGAAACGCTGGGACTATGTGTATACGGTAGAAATCGACGGTTCGATTTCACGAGCATCAAGACATCTCGGGGGTTTCCTGGGATCGACTACGAGAATTCTCGATGGTCGACTTCGAGATAGTATAAGTACTGACCGAACCCAAGGCAATGTGAATTAGTGCACTCGGCGGACCAAGGTGAAGTTCCCATGGCGCGCACGTATAGCTTGTCACGTCTAGTGGGCTAGTAAAAAGGCGAATCAAGGCATTAAATGGTTGTGTCAGCCCATATCTTTGTAATTAGTACATTTATGCTATGTTCCCCCTCATATATAAAGGGGATCCTTGTCATTTTGTACAGACCGGTTGCTCAACACTAAATACACAAGAACATTCTCTCTGTTCTCTAACAAATTCTCTTGAGTTCATTACTTCATTTATTGCTTACAGTCATTGTGTTCTATTTATTGTTCTTTATTTATTGCCTATCATTGATCATAAAAGAACCATCATCATAGCTCTTATAACTGTTATCTCCCCCTCAGCTGCCCCGAATCGGCCATCCAGCTCGACCCCGAGACCTCATAATCGATGGCTTGAGACCCCCGATCTCAACCATTTGGTTCGATTACCACACCGTTTCTAAGCTATAATCCTGATTTCTAACCTTTCACTTAGTGTCAATCGCTTAACAACTAGCATAAAAATACATCACACATTTTTAGAACCTCACAATCAAATTTAATTGTTAATACCATTTTCACAGTAAACAACAGACAACTTAGAGATTAACTCCAGATCAAGGCTAACGAGATAGCTTTTAAAAAGTAGTTCAAACCTTATTCTGAGATTCCAAGACTGTTCCAAATCACTAACGACGAACAAATCAAAGAGATTGAGAAAAATATCATTGAACGTTCATGTGCCGAATCCCACAAGGATTTCATGAAGAAAGGGAAAAGCCTGTTATGGAAAAACGATGAGTGTTTTATCAAGCTCCCTTTCAAGAAGAATGAAAATATCAATCCAACGAAAGCCAGTGATTTAGGCATGACCAGATCATCTTCAACTTGCAAAGAATGAATGCGAAGAACTTTTAGAATTTTATCTAATAGAGCCATCAGATTTACAATGGGCATGCGAAGCATTTTATGTCAACAAAGGAGCTGAGCAGACAAGAGGAAACTCAGGTTAGTCATCAACTACCAGCCACTTAACCATTTCCTCCAAGATGATAAGTTCCCTATCCCAAATAAACTCACTCCTTTCTCCCACTTAGCCAAGGCCAAATATTTTTCCAAGTTCGATTTAAAATCTCGATTTTTGCAATTGGGCATCCACCCTGAAGAAAGACCAAAAACGGGATTTCGCATCCCCGATCATCACTTCCAATGGAAAGTCATGCCCTTCGGGTTGAAAACTACACCCTCCTTTTTCCAAAAAGCCATGATAAAAATATTCCAACCCATCCTCCATACCTCTTTAGTTTACATTGATGACATCCTGTTATTTAGTGATACATTGGAGGAACATGTCAACTTGCTTCGTCAGTTTGAGGCATTGATAACACACTATGGGATCATGATTTAAGCAAAAAAGATGGTTCTTGCCCAAAACGATATTGATTTTCTTGGAATGCATTTTGTCCAAGGTGCATACAGTTCGGGACCACATATATTTCAAGAACTACTCAAGTTTCCAGATACCAGCCTCACAACAAAACAGATCCAACAGTTCTTGGGTATAGTAAATTATGTGAGAGATTTCATCCCAAATATCTTTACATACATTTCTCCACTCACAGAGATGCTCAAGAAAAATGCTCCATCATGGGGAAAGAAGCAACATGAAGCAGTCAGGCAAATAAAGAAGATTTCTAAAAATGTCAAGTCCCTCTATATCCCTTCAGAGGGTAAGAAAATACTACAAACTGATGCTAGCAATGAATACTGGACTGTCGTTCTATTTGAAGAAAAAGATGTCCAGAGAAAAATATGCGGATATGCCAGCGGAAAATTAAAAGAGGCCGAGTAGCATTACCACTCCACCTTCAAGGAAATCCTTGCAGTAAAGAATGGAATCAAGAAATTAAATTTTTTCCTGATTCACACGGAATTTTTGATAGAAATGGATATGAAGGCCTTGCCAAAGATGATTCAGATAAATGCAAAACTTATTCCCAATCCTCAGATTCTCGGGTGGGCTCATTGGTTCTCTCCATACAAGTTTCAAGTCAGGCACCTGAAAGGAAAGGATAATATTCTCGCAGATTTTCTATCTCGACCGGAAAAATTCTCAAAGAGATTTTCCCCAGCAAAACTGAAGTCAAAGCAAAAGCTAATCAGCCACATCTTCATGCTTTCAAATATACCAGGAACAAGTTCATTGAAGCCAACGGATCATCCACCGGAGTTGTTCAACCTCATGGATCCATTTGATCCGTCAATTATTATGGAAAGAATAACTTATTATGAGCTCCATGTTTCCGGCAACATGGAGGATCCATTCTCAAGCCATATGGGGTCAATCCAGAATATCTATTCTGCCATATATTCATAGCTCAAGCAAAAGATTTTCCACAAGAACTATTATGATTTTTCTTGTACCTATGCCATCAATATTATATTTTCATGGAATTCCAATGCAACGTCTTAAAGGATTCTGATAACATTGCACCAGCTCTCAAAGTATTTTTGATATGGTTCAAACCTAGAAGATATTGGATAAAATGTTTCAACGATTCCTACACAGCAAAGGTATTCATGTTCCATAGGCCAGTGAATATTATTAATGGAAAAGTCCAGGCGCACGCAGGATTGACATAGCATCCAATTCCATTTATTTGCAATGTCTATTTGTTCTGATCAATCTGAATTACTCTTATGTCTTATAGTTTGAATTACTAGATTTTTGATTTCCAATCTGAATCTCGGTATCTATTCAAAGAATCAAATCAATGAAGGAAAAGCGAACGCATCATTCTGGTGAAAATTTCCTGTGTCCATTTTATCCATGGAAGAAGCATATATCGAGGCAGAACAAATCCTTTTCCAGCAAAACAAGTGCATCCCGAGGGAGATATGGCCAAAAGATTGGGCAAGCTGGAACTATACCAGCAATCATCCTCTCTAGGAAAGAGTTCGGGAAGCAGCAATAGAATATCAAACCCCACACAAAGTCGTCCGAGAAAAGATTACTCACGATATTTCCAGATTAAGGTTGCGGATTACATCTCTCAATTCAAAAGAGAAAGAGCACAGCGAAGAAGGACTGTCAAGTTCCAAGCGTTACTATACAAGGTCTTTGAAAAGATGCATAGAGGACAACCCTAGAATCAATGAAGGATAATTATCTAAATCCCTACTAATCCCACCATAATCCTACATTACCTACCAAAAAAACCCTCAAAAATCATCTACCCATGCCAAGAAAAATTTCCACATCCTTCCATACTTTCCGGTCCCCACTTCCACTTGTTTTCACATGCTTCGTCACATGTAGCACCCTATTTCACATGCCGCCACATGCTCCCTCATACTTTCACATGCTACACCATGTATATTTCACCCTTTCGCATGTTTTCAGGAGCTTTTTAGCTATTTTTCCTAAAGTCCTTCACATGCCAAGAGGGACCACTTGTAGATAAGTTTGACATGTAAGATTGTTTTATTTTATAATGCATGTTTGTCTTGTAATAACCTCCTAGTCCTATATAAAGGAGGCCTTGTAGTAGTTGTAAGATCATCTTGTAACCTTTGTAAAACTTCTTGTGATATATTACATATGAGTGCTTTCTAAATTTTTCTCTTGTTCTTTCTTTTGAATGGATGGAAAGGGCAGTCCATGAATGAAAATAGAGTAAGAATACTCTAAGAAAGTTAGCTTATTGTAGTACGAAAATTTTTTGAGTTCTAAACAACTAACGTTGGTTATAGTACAAAAGTTTTCTGAGTTGTGTAGCTTGGCAAGCCGTCCCTTATGGGTTGTTGAAGCCAGCCCCTTTGTAGGAAAACATTGCGACTATAAGCAAATTAACTGTTTGTGTAGCTTGGCAAGCTAACCTTTTATGGGTTGTTGAAGCCAGCCCCTTAGTAGGGAAACTTTCTTATTTATGATTTATTTTGCTTTCTTGGAGTCTCTTGCTCTGTTTCTTATACTGTGGACATTAAACAAAAATCAACTCACTCACATTCCAAAGTAGTTCCTGCAAAAATGATTTTGTACCATTAGAATTAAATTTAATACCTTTAAAGATGGAAATTACTTAAACTTATTTATCTTGATTACTATATGTCCTTAAATTGTAAGTTTGGTGCATAACTTTTGCTTCCCTATAAATACATTGCTAACACAACGGTTAAGACATCAATAATAACAGTTATAGAATTACTGTAGTGCTAACAGAATACTTGAAAAATAATGGAGAAGGCAACATTCCTTACGATTTTCTTGGTCTCTTTTTTGCTTATTTTTCTATGTAAGCAATTTAGGTCTATTCGCATATTTTATGTAGTAGTTCATATTCAACCAGGTTGTAGTCACACTTTACTGACAACCGCGAGGTAATCAATACTCCATTCATTCTGTTTTTGTTGTCATGTTTCCCGTTAGTTCTACATCATAGAAATGGTGCCATCCAATTGTTACCAAAGATTGATGCTGGAAGTCACACGGCTACTGCTACAAACAAGAAAAATGCAAGAAAATACAGCCAGTACTTTGGTCAAACTCCTGTATGATCTGGGCTTTTGGCATTCAAAAAAAGGGATCAATGGATGCTTTGTTGAATAAAATCCCAGTGCACTTTATCAATTCTACATCCCAGGAAGTAAGCCAGACAGTGGTTGCAACAGATGGATGCTAGAGATCACATAATTCCCTCTTCAAACAGTGCATACTCACATATGTACACAAATGTTGTACTTTAGTTTCAATAAGGGGGCGTGCAGCCGTACCAAAATTTGTGATAATGCAGGTGTACTACAGTATTCTACACATCATGAGGAAGAAATAATAACATGGGATGGGGCTAACAGAAGCAAGGATGTGCAAGACATAAAGTTGGAAATTCAAAAACATGGCAAAATAGTGGACTTCGCGATAGGAAATGATACTGATTTTTGGAACTGCTCAGATGAGGATACAGTCTGGGAAAAGAAATGTGAGGATACACAACTGGATTCATTATTTTTAATCTTAGAACAGCAAAGGGAAGATGGCCAAAATTGCAACAAGCGAAGATTACATATGGGCCTCAATTGCGATGACTTAGCATGGCTAGTTTTTATAACTCATTTTAGTTGCTTTATTAGTGTGCAAGTTGTAATATAAGTGCTGAGAATCTCGCCGAATAGTGATAATAGGAATTATGTACTGGTCAGAGTTTATTTCTTTCATTGTATAAGACCTCCTGGCACCTTATTTTTTTCCTACGTATATAAAAACTAGCCTAGACACCTTGCCTAGTGGATTTGCTAAAAAAGTTGTTTAGATCAAATTTTGAACAATAATATTAAAAATTTAAAACTCACTAAGTAGAAGATCACATTGACCCAATAAGATCTCTTACTATCCCCTTTAAATCTTGAAAAGATAAAAAAGTCAGAAACTTAGCAATTGGTACCTTATTTTTGCACTATATAGCAAAAAAATGTGATAAACAAACAAATATAGATAATTTTATTTTTGTAACGACACGGACAATCGTTTTGAGTGTTGTAGATTCGTTCCCATCATTTACTGTGTTTGGTTTTGTTATGTAACTTGTCGGGATGGTTGGTTTGGTTCCGGGGATATTTCGGAATGAATTGGGACGCTTAGTCTCAATGTTGGAAGCCTAAGTTGAAAGAGCTGACCGGATGTTGACTTTTAAGTAAATGGCTCGGGAATGGAGTTTTGATGGTTCTGATAGCTCTGTAGGGTAATTTTGGACTTAGAAGTGTATTCATATATTGATTTGGAAGTTCGTACGTACTTTTGGCTTGAAAGGACGAAAGTTTTAAAATGGAAGTTTAGAGAGTTGAGAAGTATGATCGAGAGTTTACTTTGAGGTTACCGGGCTCGAATTTTGGTTCCAAAAGTTAGAATAGGTATGTTGTGTCATTTATGACTTGTGTGAAAAATTTGAGGTCAATCGGAGTTGATTTGATAGGTTTCGGCATCGATTGTAGAAGTTGGAAATTCATTAGTCTTACTAGGCTTGAATAGAAGTGTGATTCGTGTTTTTATGTTGTTTGATGTGATCTGAGACCTCGACTAAGTTAATATCGTATTTTAGAACTTGTTGGTATGTTTGGTTGAGGTCCCGAGGGCCTCGGGTAGATTTCGGATGGTTAACGAAGCGAAATTTGGCTTGAAGAATTGCTCAAGTTTGCTGATGCATGTGCTTCTGGTTTCCTTATATGCGATCGCGAGTGGAGGGTCGCGATTGCGAAGAGCATTTCGGGCAGCTGGGATTTTTATTCTATGTGTTCGCGTGAAGGCGTAAGTGATCGTCTAGCTTGGGTAGGCAGTGTATCGCGAACGCGTGAAAGGAGTCGCGTCCGCGAAGAAGGAAAAGAGGAGACTGGGGTTCACGGGATTTGTTCTTCGCGATCGCGTCTAAAAGTACGCGATCGCGTTTGTGTCAAAGCCTGTGACTCACGTTCGCGTTGGGTTATTCGTGTTCTTAGAAAATACATTTTGGTAGCTTGTAGATTTGTGCTTCGCGTTCCCAAGCATATTCTGTGATCGCGATGAAGGGGCATCTAGGAAAAATATAAGAAATCAAAATAAGGGTTTGAGTTATATCTCATAATTTGATTTTGGGAGCTCGGATTGAGGCGATTCTTGGAGGGATTGATTGGGGTAAGTGATTCTAACTCAAATTTGGTTAATATGGATGAATATATCATTGTTTTTATCATTTAATTAGTGTTTTGGGTTTGAAAAATTGGGGGAAATTGTAAAAAATTTATAGGCTTAAATTTGAAGATTTGAAGGTCGAGTTCAGATCGGGATTGCGTAATTTTGTTATGGTTGGACTTATGATTGAATGGGTATCCAGATTTTGTTAAATTTGATGGATTTCGAGACGTGCTCCTAGGGTTAACTTTTTGAGTTGGCTTTTTGACCTTAGTTAACGATCGTAGCTTTATTAATTGGAATCAATTCCAATAGCTTTTGTTGATAGTATTACGTTATTTTTGGCTAGATTCGATCCTTCTAAAGGTCGATACGCGTGGGAAGGGCTTGATATCTGTCGAGCCCACCTTTTCTCGCAAAATCAGGTTTATGACATTTAGATGGGACAACTCTTTCCTTTTGGGAAAGGGGTTTTGCTATTTTGAAGAGTCGCCACCTAACGATTTTAAGGTGCATTAGGGCACCTATGAGGTTGAATTAAAACTATGTTGGTAACCTGAGATGGGGTAAGGGTTTGAAATTATCCTAAGGGGAAGGTGTTAGGCACCCTTCAAGATCCACTAGTGTGGTTCCCGGCCAGATAGCTTTTGTGAATTTGTACAATTAACAAGTAAAAAAATAAGGCTCAAATAATAGGGGATTTTAAATTTAAATACACAAGTTTTTGAAAATCATTAATGAAAGCAAGATTTTGAAAAGAGTTACAATCTAAGCATACTGATGAATGTAAAGGGGTCCTAGGTTTGTTTGTAATATGGATCACATCAATGCAATACCCGGTAATCACTCCTCCAAAGAGGGGCTACACGTGGCATTAGTGCACCGTTCATCGTATCCATATCTACCCTTCCCACCCCGTGAAGTTATTAAAGCGAGGATTGGTCTCGACCTCTATTGCATGTTGTTACCCGTCCCATTCCTATCAGTCTCGGAGGAATTTTAGGACTACTATTCCTATAAGAGGGAGGATTTTAGGCTTACTCTTAGGTTTAAAGGTAAAAAGGCTAAGGAGACATACAAAAACATGTAGGACTGCATTTAAAGGGGAAACATGTAAGCAATTAGAAGGCTCATATAAACCTCCGCAAATAATGCATATAAATAGCACGACTCAAACACAGTTAAAGTCTGAATCTTTAAAAAACCATAAAGCAGGGAATTTGAGTCAGAACAAGATTCATCATATAGCTCAGATGAGAAGTCTAAATCAGGCCTGCCTGTTGGTTGTACAGTTGATAACTAAACAGAAGAGGTTCCAGTGTTTATTATTACCTATGGCTTGCCTATGCGTAATAATGATAGCCTATGAGCATGATATCTATATTGATTAGGAATGCAGTAGAGCTGTGATTAATTTTAAACAGGCGATTGGGGTCCTATTGGAATGCTTTCTAGCGGTATTAAGTAAAGGCAGTCTTTGGGAAACTTATTAAAGAATTGGCAGGTTAATTAACTAATCCAATTCAGAATAACAACATGAACTAGGCGGCTTCTCCGACTAAACTGTTTTTAAATTCTATAAGCATGATTTCTATTATAGCTACTTTATATCCTATATGCATGATCTCTAGTTGTAAAGCCATTTATATCCTATAGACGTGATTTCTAGTTGTGTGAAAGCGAAGCATGCAGAATTTATTTTAAACAAGAACTGATCCTATAGGCATGTTATCTAACAGACCATATTTGAAGCAGACAGACCCTATAGGCATGATCTCTAATTGCGAAAGTGAAGCATGTAGAATTTATTTTAAAAAAGAACTGATCCTATAGGCATGTTATCTAACAGACCACATTTGAAGCAAATAGACCCTATAGGCATGTTATCTATCCAATTTACCCACATTATACGACTACCGCCCTTTTCACTAATTTTTCCGATATTGTTCACAAATTATTACAGTCCCAATGATTGAATTACAAAAGAAATACAGAAATAAGAAATTACAACCAAAGGAAGACTGATCTTGACTTCCTATTTGAGTTATGTAACTAATCACTTCAATGCCAATGTTTCAAAGCCTTTCTCATACCTGAGCGTGTCAAAGTTCCCTAAGGATCTCAGGGGATCCCGGGCAGTGCTTACACCCAGGTTTACATAACCAAATAGAATGAGTGCAGTGTGGAAGAGCCAGCCCTTATGTGTCCAAGATTAGAGGGAGCTCAAGGGTCCCAAGGCAAGGCTCAAAAAGAGGGGCAGAATCTAGATCATAAGAGTATAGTGGAAGTGCAGAACATAGTTTGGAAGAGATTTATTAAAATTGAATTGGAAATAGTAAGTGGTAAGGGTGATCTTGAAAACAATTGTAGTAGTGAATTTCAAACTACACAAAACCAGTAGTCATTCAAAGGAGCAAGGGATTGTGGGATACATTGTATAACCCCAACAGGGGTTTGGTTTGGTCATGCACAGCAATAGCTGATGCTGTCATTGGCACAAACCATCTAAAGGAACACAAACACATATAGGGGATATGGGGGTTTGGGATTCATAAGGTAGCAAGTACACGACAAATGACTGACAGAGTAAACATATATGTAAACATTAATTTAAAAGGGAAAGGGAACATATTACAGCATGCTAGTAACATAACTCGACTGTAGAAACTTGAGAAGAAGTAGACAAGAATGAGACAGTGAAGCAATTAAAGAAAGCATGTTGTTGTTGAGGCTTGTAAATCAACTGGGACATACCAGTAGGGAAGAAAAGTGCAGTAAGGAAAAGTAAGCAAGACTCCATAGTCTAGCCTTGGCTTTCAGCCGGCTAGACAAAACAGTAGCACAAGTAGCAGTAAAGCAAGAGAGAGTTGTTGAGTGTAAGTGTGTGTTCTGAACTTAAATTGTTCGTGTGTTTGAAAGAAGAGAGGGTAGTGTATTTATAGTTTTGAAAACGAGTGAAGAATAAGGTAATAAGTAAAGTCTTAACACAAACATGGAAATAATCACAATCAGAATCAATTAGCACAAGTGATTCCCTTTAATTAAGGAATCACTGCCTAACAGATACTAACATGTTTAATTAAGTAAAGAAATCAGTTTGAGGACAGATTGATTATTGCCATATAAGGGGGCAGTAAAAGTATGAAGTAAATGCCTGAGTCTAAGTACAAAAATATAGCTTAATTTGGAAAAAGGATTCAAGGTAAAACATCACAGTAACTAATGGAAAGGGTGTCAGTCAATTTAAACAAACGAATAAAATTAGGGTTATAAGAAAACCCTTTTGCAATCAGTCGCAACATAGAGAGAAGATTCAACCTAACCATTCCCGTAAGTCGTCCACTCACCCAGCCCTAGATATTTGCGTTCGTTCTTGTAAAGTCTCCAATTGGCATTAACTTCGCCGATGGAATGAACTAACATATGGCAATGATTTCCTAAATGAAACCAAGGGATTGTAGCAACTCAAAATCCAGGTGCAGGCTAAACCTCTTCAAACCGTTTCGCTCGTCAAAATAGGCCATCATATCTTTACCCCGAAACTCTTCATCCTCCGGGTAAAGAGGGGCAAGCTGTTGACACCACCAATTTTCCCTATATTTTTTCATATGCAAAATACTTTCAAAACAGCATAATATAATGCATACATAGGGGCAGGTGCCAGAATGTTTTATTTATTTTTTTGCCAATAATTTTTAAGAGTTTTAAAAATTAATTATATTTCCCTCTTTTCCTCCATAAAATCCAAAAATATTCCAAAATTAATATATTATTTGATGATTCATATATTGGATCCGTTATAGTTTATGGCCAAGAGTAGGGGGTAGGGTTAATTTCTTTGCATGATTTTTGCAACAATTTTATTGTAGTATTTTTTAAAAGGTTTAAATTGCAATGAGTAGATTGGGCAAGTATGGTAGCCCTTGTGTAAGATTTGGAATTTGTGTTTCTAGTTGCGATAGAAATAATTGCTCTAGGTAGGTTTTGTATACTGCATGGGTTACAAGTGGGGTGAATGTCATGTTTAAGTGCTGTCCAGTTAGAGTTCTTAGAAATTTGAGATTTACTAATTTTTGATAATTGTTTGAAAAAGGGAAAATTGTTTGCTATTTTAAATACGAGCGCCATCTGTGTTTTAAATTTAGGCCTAAATTGAACCCCAAATCAGACCCAATTAGAGAGCCGCCACCAATGTTGCAAATAAAATCGGCCCCAACGTGCAATTAAATCGGACCAACTGGATTCCCCACTACCCCTTTTTTAATCCAGGCCGATCATGCGTCAGATCAAGCCGCCACCGGTTGCAATGTCGTTCTAAATAGAACCCTAACGAACACCCTCGTATAACCTACATTCACTTTTCACCAAAACCTGCCGCCCTTAGAATCCCTCTTCTCTCAATTTCTCGTCCAGACCTCACAATATACCCTACCTCCGCCACCAATTCCACCCTAAATCCACCTTAATCCCCCACAATCCTATGGTCTGCCCAATGGGTGCGGAGTTTTGAGATGTGTACCTCGTCTCCTATAGTCTACTGGTTAATATTTTCGTGATTCCATGGACAAATCTCGAAGAGGTCTGGTCCAGTCCTTGCGACTTTCGATCTCTGGTCCTTTTCGGCCATCTATGTGTCAAGTCATATCCTTGACTTTTCCGGCTAGATCGGTATCTTTTAAAAGCCTTCCTGCAACTTTCTCTACAGGTTCTTTGAAAACCCTAGCTCTAGAGTTGTTCGTTTTCCTTCACGATCTTATTCTTTGAATCTGTGCTTTATTAACAAAATTTTAAGTGTTCTCAGATCAGAGGTTCTTCAATTGTTTTCTTTCAAAATGACTCTCCATTTTAACGATTAGGGTTTCTAAAGTTTTCTCTGATTTCAGTGTGTTTTTATGATTTTTACTATGTTTGTCCATGTTGCTGCTACCTGGTTCATCATGCTAAAAGCCCTAAGTTTTTTGGCTCTACCTGGGCTTCTGAAACTCTCTTGGTTTATTTATACGCATGTTTAGTTCGATTAAGCTCTTTGCGTTTGATCTTATTGTCTTGTTTCACTTATCTGATTCTGAGTTCTTACCATCTTTTAATTCGACTATTTGTTGAAGCCCTAATTTCCTAAAAGGTTTTCCTCACTTGTTACTTGTAGCCTTTACTTGTTTTTGACTCTCTACCTGTTAGTTTGGTTCTCTGCATTTTGATTCTCTGTGACATTGACCTACTTTTCCGATTACTGTGCTTCGAATGGTTTTCTTTTACTGCTGAATCCTAGCTTACCCTCTATTGCTATTGTATGTTTGTGTTGCTTCTTTTGTCAACATGTTTTGACCCTGCATGCCTGTTCATTCCCTCGCTATTCATATGTTGAAAGCAGAATCATGATCTTTCTTAATTGATTCTGACTCCCTTCAATGTT
>NW_017678671.1:0-14011 GCF_001879085.1 Nicotiana attenuata
GTTTTAAATCTGAGAGTGTGAGAGTTCATTCTAGACCTTAGATCTTCTGAAAACCAAAAAAAAAACACAAAAACTCAAAAAATACTATTCCATTGAAGTTTCTTAGAAAAATTTCGAATTCCAGCTGTTCATTCGAATTTCCAGCTTAGATAGGGACGAAAATGACTTGAAGATTCTTTGTGTGTTGGTTGCTGAAGTTTCAGAAGTTTCCCGGGTTTAATTTCGAGTATGTTTTGATTCAATCAAGTCTGTTTTGGTTATCTACTGGTTCTACTCCTCTGAATTCTATTCCTGGGCTGCTGTGATACTGTTTGGGGTCCTAAAATCGATTTTACTGCTGCTGTTTTGCTGCTCAACTGATCCTCAACTCTCCTTCATTTTTGTTCCAATTTCCAGGTACATATCATGTAGATCTCAAGCTTTGGAAATAAGTTGAAGTGCAGCCTGTTTTCTCTGTTAATTTTCATATTATATTTCAGTAATTTTAGGGCTCTATTGAATTCTCATTTGTAATTGAATTGTTTGGACTGTTTGAACTATTTTCAGCATAAGGTGAATGCTATATATAGTATCATTTAGTATACCTTAGTTAAAAGGTGGATTGCTGGACTCTTTAGAACTATATGCGAAATGATGTCAGTTTATCATAGGTTAATATAGTACAGAAACAGTATCCCTTGCAGAAATAGCTGACAGTTTTAATTCATTCACATGTGCCTTTGAAATTAAAATTCCAAGTCAAGTTGTATTGTTGAATTATAATAGCAAGATATTTCAGATTCGTACTGGTCATTAAGTCAATAGCTCAAAAGTAAAAATAAGAAATTGCCACTGCAGTGATTACTCTTGTTTCCAGTCATGATTAGGTTCATTTAGAGTATATTAGTTACAATTAAAGGAGTGTCAAATTTCAGATCATCTATGTTAGTTATCAATATACTAACAGGTTGAATAAAATGGATGAATGGAATAATTAAGTGTCTAAGAGTTAATGTTTGATTTGAATGAATTATTTTGTTTGCCAAAAACTGTTAAACAGGCCTACGAGTTACATCAGTTCGGGTTCCTTCAAGAGCCCAAGGCAGTACATTTTTTAAAAAATGGGATCTGGGCCTAATGTATAATCAGAAGCCCAAGTGATTTAAATCCTGAGTCCCAACTTGCAACCTATTTTCTATTTGGGCCTGTGTTTAGGCCCACAACCGGGTAGCATTCTTCAAAACCTTACCAGTTCCTCTTTCCTGGACTGGCCTCGAGGCCCAAATTTTAGAGGCTCCATTTCCTGTTTTGAAATCATGGGTTTAATTTTACAATATAAGTTGGGGCCATCTAAGGTTAGTAGCTAATTTAAACTAAGGGGGTCTCCAGTAATGGCGATTCTCTTGTTTGAATTTGGACTTGATCTTGAGGCCCGACCTACAATTAATTTGTAATGTTAATTAACTTCTAGAGACAATACTTAATAGAAAATCATAGTTCCTTCAGGTTGGCCTTTAAAATAATTTGAGGTGCGCCGCGCCAAATAAAATCCATAAATTGCGGGGCCCTCATTAAATGCTTAATTAAAAATTCTTAGAATTTGGGCGTGCCGTATATCGAATTCTACGGCCTCCCGCAAAGTTAATAACACGTTAGTCGCTATAGGCGCGCTTTTAAATAATCTTACCTTTCTAAATACGGGTGTGTATTTCATGTAACCCAAATCCAAATCCCAAAACGTTGAACAAGAATGTGTCGAGGATCCGGGTGCATTTCATGTGACGTGATCCAAAAATACGTTCTTAAACGACGTTCACTTTCTTAAAAAATTTAATTAAAAGCGGTAAATAATCTCTAAAATTGCACTATAGGATAACATGTATAAAAATCAGATTTCAGCCATTTATAATAATTTAAGCGACCGTGCTAGAACCACGGGATCCGGGGGTGCCTAACACCTTCCCTCGGGTCAACAGAATTCCTTATTCAGAATTTCTGGTTCGCAGACTCCAATTGGGAAGTCAAAATTTTTCCTCAATTTGGGATTCAAATTAAATCGGTGACTTGGGACACCAAAAGCCAATCCTATCCCAAGTGGCGACTCTAAAAACAAATAAATAATCCCATTTCAAATAATATCACTTTAAATGGAAAAACTCCCTTATACATTATCCTTCGGGGTATGTGTGTAAAAAGGAGGTGTGATAGCTCTGGCGACTCTGTTGGGGATGCGAACCCAGAATTTCGATTCAGGGTTCAAGAATTCGAGCTTAGTACAATTGTTATATTTGGCTTTATCTGATTTCTTCTACATCTTCCATGCTATATGTGCTAAATGTTTTACCGCTTTAATATTTGTTGAAATTGTATATATAAACTGTCGCGAATCCCTTCCTCTCTCTGAGTCTTCTACATCATGGAGAAGGGTGCACTTCGTGTAGCTTCTCTTCTGTTTAGAGTCTTTCTCTATTTAGAACGAGGTTTGGATAAGTTGCTAAGCCGGCGGAGCTTCTGTATCCCCGGTACGCTGCCTCCCCCTCGGCTCGAGTTGTCCGCTCGGGTAAGCCAGGTCTATACCAATAAACCTATGGTTTAAACCTAGAAGAACAAAACCTCATGCCGGATCCCATTTGACTTAGGGGACTCAACACAGGGGTTGGGTCCGTCTAGGACAGGTGACCTAAAACGAATTGACCATCCTGATGCATCTTACGTGCTACTTGCGCATTTATTTGCTCGGCTTTGCATGTTGACCGGCTTGTCTAAATGAGTGAAAATTGAGAAAATAAGCAGTGTTAGGACTATGTGAGGGTGACCATTTGTTTTGAAAAACCCCAATGCCCAAATAGTACCGAAATGCTGCCGGATTTTTTGAAAAATGAAAAAAAAAAAAGAGAAAAAGAGAAAGATATTTGAAAAAAAAGGAAGAAAATTGTTGTTCAAAAAATACGTTTTTTGATTTTGGCAAATCTGACCGAACTACGCTGGTTTGATTCTCACCGGATGTGAGATACGTAGGCAACCCTCATCGGGTCTAACCGCCCTTTTGCAAAAATAACCAAAAATACCAAAATTTTAATTTTTTGTCAAATAAGTCGGGTGATGTCATTCTTGTCTAAAATAAGCCGAATGTCACTAAAAAGACGCCGGAAGGCCGTTTTTGTAAGAACAGCCACCCTGAGTCATTTTTAAATGGTTTGCGGGCACAGCCTTAAAATCTTCCTCCCAAAAGTGTTGAAAGGCCGTATTTGCAAATCCAAGTCCTTGTTTTCTAAATAAAGAATTTTTGCACAAATAGCCATTTTTCAAAATAAATCATTAAATTCCCCTAAATAAATGTGCAGGATGAATTCAAGTAACATCGTAACATTCTCAGTCCTGAGCGAGATCCCTTTGAAACTCCATATGTGGTGGCATGATTTGGGAAAAGGAAGCAGAGATACTGTGGTCAAAAGTTTGGGCGACCTCGTGGATTTATTGAACATCAAACCGAGGAAGGATATCATTGAGGCACTAATACCATTTTGGGACCCGACCCGTAATGTATTCCGGTTTTCAGATTTCGAACTCACACCTACATTAGAAGAGATTGCGGGATACGCAGGTCTCAACAGGAACCTCCAAGGTAGATACCCATTGGCCCCACGACTGGTAACCCTTCATAGGTTCTTGGATTTGTTGAACATCAGCCGGGATATTCAAGACCCGCACCTGGCGGAAGGGTGTTGTACATTGCATTTCTTATATCACCGGTACGGTCACCCAAAAGGTTTTGAAGAGCCCAACACCGGATTGACACATGCCGGAAATAAAGACAAATGGGAAGACCGACGGGGATTAGCCTTCATGGTAGCCTTTTTGGGAGTGGTGATTTGTCCAAGAAAAGATGGTCACATAGACCTCGACCTAGTAGGGATGTTAGATGTTGCCATGAAAAAACTACTAGCACAGTGGTTCCCCTGATTGTAGCAGAAATGTACCGAGCTTTGACCAAATGTCGGGAAGGTGTGAAATTCTTTCAAGGTTGCAATTTGCTCTTACAGTTGTGAATACAGGAATACCTCTGTCACCGCACAGGCTATATGAACTACGGTTTAACCGGATTGAGTTGTATTGCAGAATTAGGAACCCGGGTGACAGGTATTGAGTTCCCTGAGGGTACTGAGGCCTGGTCGTCATGCTTAAGATCCCTGACCGTAGATAAAGTTGAATGGGCTTACAGATGGCTTCCTGCTACTGAAGTTGTATACACATCAGCAGAGGTTTCTTATATTCTTTTGATGGGTATTCGAAGCATACAGCCTTATGCTCCTTACCGAGTTTTGCGACAATTTGGAAGATTCCAGACAGTGCACATGAAGACCTGAGTGGGCAAGTCATCGAGTTAGGCCCGAAGGTTGTATTCCCTGAAGGCAAAATCCGAAAGATATGGAATGAGTGCAGGTACCTTGAGCCTAAGACTATAGTACAGGAGCGAGCCAGAGGCGAGGTAGATCCCAAATACTTGGTCTGGTTTGGTAAAAGATTTCAGATTCCTGAGAGACCCGCCAAAAGGCCACATGTACAACAACTCACTAACAATGCCCAGGTGCAATGGGATTGGTTAGCCAAAGAAAAGGAGTACAGGGCCCGAATAGGAGCATTGGAAAAACAGGTTCAGGAGCTCCGATTTGAAAACAACTTGCAAGCCGCAGCCGATGAAGGTGATAAAAAAAATTGGCCCAGGAGAATGAAGCTCTCAAGGCCCAAATTCAACAAATGAAAATAGATGCCAGGAATCAAGAAAGAAGTCTATCCGACGAGAGATTGATAAAAGGGTTAAAGAAGCAAGTCTTGGACTGCCAGGAAGAATTGAAAAAATCCGAGGGGAACATTGCAAGACTTCGAGCACAATGGGCAAAGAAGACTGAGGAAAGAGCCCAGTTTGTACAACAAATGAAGAGAAACTACGAGGGAACCATTGCTAACATGAAAAGAAAAATGAATACTCTTGAAGAAAAGGCAGCTCGGCGGGACAAAGAATTTCAGGCCGAGAGGGAACAATGCTATGGGTTAATCGCCGAGATGGCAAGGGAAATAAAATTGTTACAAGACCTTCACTTCCAGGATTCTCAGGTGCTAGAGGCTCGTACCCAACAGATAAGTCGACTACTCCAAGAAAAGGGCCAAATCAGGGAAAGAATCAAAAGCATTGCCAACTATATTGTCATGAAGTGTCAGGCCGGTGAGCGGATGGGTCGTACCACGTTCTTTGCCTCCGTGATGATATTTGTTCGCCAGGTCATGAATGATCTAGATCAGTTGCAAAAGGGTTTTGCACGCAGGCCCGGGGCGATGCCGAGTGATGCCCCGCGGGCCCCAGGATTTGAGGCTTTGATGTATTCTTAGTTAATCAAGTCTGTATTTTTGCTTTTGAGTCTGGTTTTGTACTTTCCTTTTTCCGAGAAAAGAAAAACAAATAGTCTAGTAGCTTTGTAATCGCAGTTGTTATTAATGAAAATTGAAAATCCCAAAATTTGTTTTCTTACTTTTGCATTTATTTGCAAGAACTACGCTTGGTCTGATTCATGCGGGGTCATGATACGTAGGAAATCTCCATAGGATTCGACCGTAACCCTAAGGAAAAAGAGAGGAAAAAAAGAAAAAGAGGAACACGAGGGAAATAAATGAAAGAAAAACAAGAGAGAAAAAAGAAACGCAAAAGAAGAAAATAAGGCATTGAGAGAGAAACCATGGCCAAGGAAAAGAAAAGAGCGGAAAATGAAATAAAGAGAGAAGAAGGAAAAGAAAATGAGAAAATAAAACAAAAAGAGAAAGAAAAGCGAAGGGAACAAAAGAAAAGCCGGGATGACGCATGCAACCGAAGCAAACATGTAGATATTCATTTAATTGTATAGGTGCATCACACTCCAATATGCGGTTACCTATCTGTTATTTGTTTCAAAACTAACCGTTGTTGCTCTCCATTTCCAGCTGAGTTTTTTAGAAACAGTGGTTGGTTTGTGGTAAGCTGGCCTCACATCGCTATTTCACCAGATCCAAAGGAAATACAGAGATATCGTCTGAAATGACTCTGCCTGCAATCCCCATACCCGAAGACAGCCCCATCTCGGGGGTCCCGGCCTCCGAGTCTGCCACAACTGAAGAAAATCGGATATTACGTCTCCGAATGATGGAGATGTGGGACGCATGGACTAATGGCAGGGAGCCTCCAAGTGCTATCCCTGGCTTTCCTGAATTGTTCCCGAGAACTGGGGGTACTTCTAACATCCCTATCAGTCACCCGAATACCCCGTCTGCTCACTTCATAGGAACACCTTCTGAGGTACGCTCCCAGGTGTTCACATCAGGAGCAGCTCCCAATATTTTTACCGCTCCACCATGCTCCGCCACCACACAACCATCACTACCCAAGCATGTTGTTGACTCTTCAGTCTTCACATTCCAAAATCCCGTCTTTCAGGTTGACCCTCCTCATTATACTCAATATACCTACTCTCAACAGCCACCATACGAGCTTACACCGGGGCAGAACAAAACCCCAAAGCCCCAGAGCAGGATGAGATGGTAAAGAGAATGAGAAGCCTCGAGCAGAGTTTAAAAAATATGCAAGGCTTGAGCGGGCAAAAGAGTGTCTCCTATACAGACCTATGTATGTTCCCACATGTACATCTCCCACCAGGGTTCAAAACACCAAAATTTGAGAAGTATGACGGGCACGGTGACCCCATTGCTCACCTCAAGAAGTATTACAATCAGTTACGGGGAGCCGGTGGCAAAGAGGAATTGTTGATGGCGTATTTTGGAGAAAGCTTAATCGGCATTGCCTCAGAGTGGTATATGGACCAAGACGTGTCACGTTGGCATATTTGGGACGACCTTGCCAGAGACTTTGTTAGGAAATTTCAGTACAATATAGACATTGCGCCGGACAGGAACTCCTTGGCTAATCTAAAGAAGAAACCCTCAGAAAGTTTTCGAGAATATGCAATTAAGTGGCGCGAACAGGCGTCAAGAGTGAAGCCTCCAATGGATGAGGTAGAAATGGTCACTTTATTTCTTCAGGCCCAGGAAGCGGACTATTTTCAGAACATAATGTCGGCCATGGGCAAACCTTTTGCAGAGACGATTAAGATTGGTGAAATAGTGGAGAATGGTCTGAAGACAGGAAGAATCTTGAGTCAGTCGGCCATTAGGGCAACCTCCCAAGCCATCCAAGGAGGGTCTGGAGGAATAGCCAGAGGTAATAAGAAAGAAGAAACAGTTATGGAAGCCTCAGGGGCAAGGAGACACCGGGCTCCTAGACCCATGTTTTCTGAGAGAACCCCTCAACATTACTACCCTCACCATGACATGGCTTATGCTCCTCAACCGTATGCGGTCATGAATGCTCAACCCTTTGCTCGGCCGCAGCCACATGCCAATAGAAACCAAGCTCCATTTCAAAGAAATCAGCCTCCTCAGCAAAACTACTATAACCCCCATCCTCCACAAAATAATTTCCATCCTCGGGAACCACCCAGAAGACCAAACTTTACACCAATCGGTGAACCATACTCCAGTTTGTTCCCGAAGCTTGTTCAAATGAATTTGCTGCAGCCGGTCCCTCAGAACAGACAAAACCCGGCATCGCCTGCCTACAGAGCTGGTGTCAGGTGTGCATACCATTCAGGGGCAGAGGGCCATCATACAAATGACTGTTGGACTCTGAAACAAGCGGTGGAGAACTTAATAGAGCAAGGAAAAATTGTGTTGAAGGATGAGGATGTCCCAAATGTGACCAATAATCTGCTGCCCGCTCACAACAACGGGCTAGTAATTGGGATGATTTGTGATGATAAAGAGTTCGATCCGGCATTAAAGGCTATCATTGCCATTGCTGGCGCAGAAAGAAAACCAAAGGTGGCCTCGAAGCAAGAGGAAGGGGAAAAGAAGAGCGAAATCACCGAGACAGAACCAGAAAAGAAAATTGATTTGAAAAGAGAAACACAAATGTACGTACCCAAGCAAGCCTATGTGGTGCAGGGGACAATCAAACCACCTCGGCTGAGTGAGCCAGTGGTTATTGGACGCGTACCACAGAAGCCTATGACGAACCCTGTTGCGGTACCATGGAATTATCATCAGACGGTGGTTACGTACAAGGGTAAAGAGACTTGGGAGAGCTGCTAGAAAACCTCCTATGGAGAAATATTCAAATGTAGAGGAGGTAAACAATGCCACCAGAAGGCGTTTCCCGCCTAAGAAGCCTGTGAGTGCTGAGGAAGCAGAAGTGTTCTTTCAAAAAATGAAAATGGCCGATTATGAGGTGGTACATTTGTATGAAACTTTTGTCAAGCCTAAGTACAGTAAAGAGGAAGATGATAAGGTTTTTACGGCTGAATAAATTGAGGAAATAAGTGGGGCAATGAGGAAAATGCTCTATGAAACCTACATGGTCCAGCCGGGAGAAGGCACTAGCACCGCTGAGGTGTTATACATGGGACCAAGCGCCAAGCTTCAAAACTGGAAGGCTATGCCATTCCCGATCAGGCGGGAGTCCCGGTAGACCCGTCCTGCTACTTTTTCTGCATCCCGAGTTATTCCAGGGTGTAACTCGGATGTTTGTTTTAGTTTCTGGTCTTTAGTTCCCGAATGTGAACCCTGTTATCTTCAAAATTCCAAAAAATGAAATCAATATTTCATCGTTCATTTTTCTTTATCCTTTCTGATTTTGCTATTTTTCTCCTTCATTTCTTCTCTTTAGCTCTGATAATGCAGCTTTAAATAACATGACATGCTTGCGGACTTCATGCCTAGATCCCAAAACGCTGTCAGATTTTCAAAATAATGAATCAAGAGTCGAAATACAAAGAAGGTAACCTTGAGGAAATAAAACAAAGAATTGGAACAATTGAAGGAAAATTGGTTCGCGGGTTGGAAAGGTCCATACATTACAACAAAAGAGTGTGCTGTACTCAGGGCACATCCGGGCAGTTGTACCAACAAAGAATGGCCCGCGCTTACAACAAGAAGGTGCGTCCCAGGAATTTTGAAGTGGGACAACTCGTGTTAAGACGCATTCTCCCTCATCACCAGGAAGCAAAAGGAAAATTCGCTCCAAATTGGAAGGGTCCATACATCATCCGGAAAATATTGCCGAAAGGAGCATTGTATTTGGAAGACATCAAAGGAAATGATCTCAAAACAGCTGTGAATGCAGATGCAGTAAAAGGTACTATGTCTAGGCTCTCTGCGGTGTTGGTTTTTGTGCAATTGAGATGACGAAGTCTTTCCTTCTCGCTATCGAAACACTATCAACCCTTCGTAAACCCATTTGAGCCGGTTACCATTCTTTGGCTACCCTCTTTGGAACCCGGAAGTATTATCGAAAAAAAAGAGAAAAGAAAAAAAAACAAAAAAAAAAGAGAAAAAAAAAGAAAAAAAAGAAAAGAAAAGAAAAAAAAGATAGGTAAAAAAAAGAAAAAAAAAAGAAAAAAAAAGAAAAGAAAAAGAAAATATGATATGATGAAAAAAAAATTATTTTCCTGAACTACGTTTGACTTGATTCCGAAAGGATGCGTAGGCAGCCTCTCACTGAGGTTCAGTCACACCAAAACAAAAATCCCAATTTCCCCAAAAAATGAAACTGGGGCAGATGATATAATGGTTCGTCCATGAATCCACCGAAATGGTTCCAAAGTTGTAGTTCCGCCCAAAATCCTTTTTACCCCAAAACCTTGTCCAAGTCCTTCCGATCAATTGGCAAAGGCAGGGAAGTGGAAAACGTTATTGTTGGAATCTGACATAATGCAAATTGAGAGAAACAAAATGAGAGAGTCTTATCGGTGAAAACCTTCGAGCACCATAAGGCGATGGTGAGTAGAGAAACTGAAAATGAGAGAGTCCGCTTAGTGAAAACTCGCAAAAAGCACTATCGGGCGACGGTGAGAAGAGAAATGAGAGAGGTCGATTGGCGAAAACCCGAAAAGGGCGTTGTCGGCCGATAAGAAGACATCTCACCACTAAAAGAGTCCTGGCAAGGTTCCCTGGTTTTGAAATAAGGATCAATGGGTCCACGAGAAGCTGGAAGATTTGTGTGGGTCGGGCGTCCAGTCCAAGAAGCATGTCATGTTCATTCAAAGCCAGCATGCACCCCAGATAAGTCCTTCTTTTCCCCCGAAAGGGACGCTTCTCTTCAAACTCATATGCTTGCCTTTTTGCATACTTCTCTTTGAATCCCTTTCGGTTTAACACTAATTCCGAATTAATACAAAGAAAAGGTGGCAGGACCGGCTTCACAGGGCTCCGCCTGGTCAGAGTCGAAGAAAATACCCAGCCTCAGCGAGTGCGTTGGGCCAATTCCGACTGACCATAGTGGTTGATGCTTTCGAAGCAAAGAATTTGGAAAAGAAAGAAAATCAAAGGCAAGGACAGAATAAAGGGAAAAGGCCAGAGCCCACACGGGCGAGTCATAATGAAACCCTGAGAGTTGAACCCGGTCGGTTTGAAAAGAGATTCACCCTCAAGGCCAACAAGCAGCAAACTTCTCAACGGAAATGGGGCCGGGATCAAGCAATTGGGATGATCAAGGCCACAAAACCAATCACCGTTTCAAACTAATTAATTGTTCTTTGTTGGAAACAGGTTTTATTCAGAGCAACCGTGCAAGAAGCAGGTGCAACCCAAAAGAAATGAAATGCGCAAGCACTGAAACAGCTTTGCAGCAGGAAAACGACCCAAAAGGAAGTTTCCCCCCAAATTCTTTCATGTGTTTCGCTAAAAAAAAAACCAAAAAAAAAGAGGAAAACCAAAAAGAAAAGAAAGAAGAAAAGAAATAAAATGAAAATCCCAAAAGAAAAACAAATCATGGTAGCATAGGATCCCATTCCTTAAATATCCCGGCCAAAAAACCGAGGATCTCCCGGCCAAAAATCGAGGAGCCTTTTCTTTCCAAATCCCGGCCAAAAACCGAGGATATCCCAGCCAAAAAACCGAGGAGCTTTTTCTTTCCAAATCCCGGCAAAAAAACCGAGGATCTCCCGGCCAAAAAACCGAGGAGCCTTTTCTTTCCAAATCCCGGCTAAAAAACCGAGGATCTCCGACCAAAAAACCGAGAGCTTTTTCTTTCCAAATCCCGGCCAAAAAACCGAGAATCTCCCAGCCAAAAACCGAGGAGCTTTTTCTTTCTAAATCTCGGCTAAAAAACCGAGGATCTCCCAGCCAAAAAACAGAGGAGCTTTTCTCTTTCCAAATTCCGGCCAAAAATCGAGGAGCTTTTTCTTTCCAAATCCCGGCCAAAAACCGAGGATCTCCCGGCCAAAAAACCGAGGAGCTTTTTCTTTCCAAATCCCGGCCAAAAAATCGAGGATCTCCCGGCCAAAAACCGAGGAGCTTTTTTTCTTTCCAAATCCCGGCAAAAAAACAAGGATCTCCCGGCCAAAAAATCGAGGATCTCCCCGCCAAAAAACCGAGAGCTTTTTCTTTCCAAATCCCGGCCAAAAAACTGAGGATCTCCCGGCCAAAAACCGAGGAGCTTTTTCTTTCCAAATCCCGGCCAAAAAACCGAGGATCTCCCTACACAATCCTGATTTGATCGCTTAGATATGTGTCACAACTAACTCACAAAATTTTTCTAGTGAAAACTAGGGCAGAAAAATTTCGTTCGTTTGTTTGTTTTGGTGTCTTAAGCAGGTCTAACACCGAGGCACAGGGGTGCGAGACGACCGATGGACTGAGTCTTAATCCAGAATAAAGAAAAGAAGCAAAGAACAAAAAGAAATGAATTCAAAATATTGAAGCAAACAAAGGTGCGGATTGCTCAAAATTTGATTAAAGTCATAAGCTTCGTCGATCCCGCTTTGACCCAATGCTGAAGAAAGAACCAGCACCTGCAGCTTGCGAGCATCAAGATTCAAATCGGGGTCCACAGCAAAATCAACTAAGACTCAAGATCAGGCTTCAAAAGATTTATAGATAGGAATCTTGTAACTCGTAATTGATAGGCATAGCTAGCTTAGCTTTTGATTTTCCTTTTTGGTGTAATAAGGAGCTCAGCAAGCAGAAACAGTAGCAACAGCAGTGAAATCACAGCTCCTGGTAGTCCCAGCTACCAAACCTTCCAGAACTACACTGACCTGATTCCTTTATAGCCAAGGATATGTAGGCAACCTTTGAAGCAGGGTTCGGTCAGACATTTTTAAAAAATGCTTCTCATGGAGTGCTGAGCAGGCAAAAATCCTTCATGGTGCTCATTTATCTTTGCCCGAAAACCCCTCGTGTCTTCGAGCAAAGAGGGGCAGCTGTGAGCACGTGATTTTTGCCACGCTTAAATTACTCCTATAAAATTTCTTAGAATTAAGATTTTTCTTTTATTATTTGAATTTTAGGAATTAACTGCATGATTTTGTGTCTTGTTTGCATTTTTGTATGCATTTTAATTGATATAATTTCAAAAATACAAAATAGTGTGCAAAAATGGTTCTTAGCATTTCTACTTTCAATTTCTAGAATTTGTCTTAAGTTTTATTTTAAATTAGAAATTAGTTAATTTTGAAAATTAATTAGTATAATTTTAGAGTCAATTTGGGTCTTTTATTTTTGATCTTACAAAAAATAAATAAATAAAATACAAAAAAAAATACAAAAGAAAAGAAGAGAAAACAAACAAATGAAATTAAAATAAAAAGGGGCAAAGGGCTGGCCATGATGGGCCAACATCAAGCAGCCCAAACAAATCCACCCTCCCCCCATATCCCAAATTCCGGACTCAACCCAGGCCCAATCCCGTAAAATACCTGGTCCAGCCCCCCTATATACAAACGACGTCGTTTTCGCTCGAGTGATCCAGGCCGTCCATCATCCCCAATCCAACGGTCCAGATTTGTTCCATCATTTTAAATAAAAGTGTAATAACACACTTTACAAATTCAGAGACCAAACCCTCCATCCTCGTACTCACCGTCTCCCACCGCCGCCCACCATCAGACCACCGTGTCTCCGCCGTTCGGAAATCGCCTCCGCCGTCGGCGAAATTCCAAATAACTCCAAATTTTCACCATAGCTCCGTCTTCATCTCCCCAATCCATATCCAACCTTATTTCCTTTCAAATCCGAGCCAATCGCTTCGAATATCAAATCGAAAGCTCGGACCAAAATCGTAACTCCTCCAAAATTCCCAAAAATCACGCCCTACACTCTCCTAACCCTCCTCTACCCAAATCCCAAACTAATTTTCCCCAAATCCAACTGAAACTCTCCGAACTTTTAGATCTAGGGTTTTATAAAAAACTGGTTGAATTTTTCAAGGACTATCAAGTGTCGATTTGAGTTCCCAAATAAATTTATGTGTTTGTTCTTACCAAGAACAAACATATAACATTATTTGGGGACTCGATTCGAATTCAGTCACTGAAGACCAAATCAGTAAGTTCTTCCTTCTCATTCGATTGTATTTTTTTTATTGGTTGATTCTTGTCCTTGTCATCGTTTTTTGATTTTTTAGTTCTAGTTTTTGTTTTTGATTTGTATNGATCTCCCGGCCAAAAAACCGAGGAGCTTTTTCTTTCCAAATCCCGGCCAAAAAATCGAGAATCTCCCGGCCAAAAACCGTGGAGCTTTTTTCTTTCCAAATCCCGGCCAAAAGACCGTGGATCTCCCGGCCAAAAAACCGCGGAGCTTTTTCTTTCCAAATCCCGGCCAAAACACCGAGGATCTCCCGGCAAAAAATCGTGGAGCTTTTTCTTTCCAAATCCCGGCCAAAAAAATTGAGGATCTCCCGACCAAAAAACCGTGGAGCTTTTTCTTTCCAAACCCCGGCCAAAAAACCGAGGATCCCTCTGCACATTCCTGATTTGATTGCTTAGATATGTGTCACAACTAACTCACGAAATTTTCCTAGTGAAAGCTGGGGCAGAAAATTTCGTTTGTTTGTTTGTCTTGGTATCGTAAGCAGGTCAACCACAAGACGCAAGGTGTGAAATGACCAATGGAGTGAATATCAGTCCAGAATCAAGAAAAGAAGAAAAGAACAAAAGAGATAAACTACAAATGT
>NW_017678671.1:16909-20542 GCF_001879085.1 Nicotiana attenuata
ACCTCTATCTGAATCTCATCTTCTTCTTCATTGAGACACAAGAAAACCCTAGCACACACACAAGAGCAGCAACCGCTGCTCCTCCAAAACATCAGCGAAACCCCAGCCCTTCAACAGACTTCACCAACCAGCGGTCTCCTCCAGCGATCTTCATCTCCAAAACAAAACCTGCAACAACCAACGCCAGCACGATCTCCTCTCAACACCACCATTTCCGGCGAACATAAACAAAAAAATGAGCAACGAACACATATAGAACACATCCAAATTGGCACCCAGCAACAACCATGAGATTTGTTCGAAATTGACCCCAATAACCAGTAAAAGCAGTCACAAATGGCTCGTTTTCATCCCGTACGTTGTCGAGTTTCCGGCGCCGACGAGTCCTTTGTTTCCCGATGAGTTCTTACCGAACTTTCCCCTTTGTGTTAGAGAGATTTTCATATATAGAAGGATCTGTGTAAATCAAGGTCCATTTGCGCTTAAAATCCAGGTATTACCTTGTTACTGGTGTTCTACTAGTTATCCATGGTGCAGAATTTTTTGTTTTGTTTTTCGAGAAATGAAATGCTTTATTGTTAGTATTTTGCTCCAGCCTTATGCTATCTGCTTTGATGTTTGAGTTTCTATGCTTACTCATTAACGTGTTAAAATTATATTTATTACATAGAAAGGACATACAGTAATACCAGAATCGACCTCTTGAGGACGTGTTCAATAACATGTTTGCACCATGAAATGATATCTCTGTTAAGTGTTAGGCTTCATTAGCTTTTTGGTTAAGTGTGTTACTTTACTGTTGATGGACGAGAAGGTCAATGTTTCGGGTGTGAATTGATGATGAGTATTTCACCAAGTAGGTTGAGAAACTTGGTTCTGGGCTTCTATTTGTTACTGGACCTTTTAATCTTAATCGCGTTCCTTTAAGATGTTGAATCAAGCTTATGTTATTGGTACCTCGACTAAGGTTCGGAGGTGCATTTCATGTAATCCGATTATAACAATTTCGAATAATAAAACTCATTGAAATTAGAATCGAGGTGTGCCATTAGTTGAATTTTCCATGGCCCTCGCAAAGTTGAAAGTGCGTAGTTGCTTTAGGCGCGCTATTTTAAAAATTACCTTCCTAAATTCGGGTGTGCATTTCATGTGACCCAAATCCAAATCTTAATAACGTTGAATAAAATGTGTTTCGGATGGCGGGTGCATTTTATGTGACGCGATCCAAAGACATGTTTTAAACGACGTTCAATCTTCTTTTAAAATAATTAAAAGCGGTAAAAGTGTAAAATTGCACTATAGGTTTGAACATGTAAAAAATTTCAGATTTTAGCCATTTATAATAATTTAAGCGACCGTTCTAGAACCACGGGATCCGGGGGTGCCTAACACCTTCCCTCAGGTCAACAGAATTTCTTACTCAGAATTTCTGGTTCGCAGACTCCAATTGTGAAGTCGACAATTTTCCTCGATTTGGGATTTAAGTTAAAAATCGGTGACTTGGGACACCAAAAGTCAATCCTATCCCAAGTGCTGACTCTAAAAATAAATAAATAATCTCATTTCGAATAATGTCACTTTAAATGGAAAAACTCCCTTTATACATTATCCTTCGGGGTAGGTGTGTAAAAAGGAGGTGTGACAGCTCTGGCGACTCTGCTGGGGACACGAACCCAGAATTTCGATTCAGGGTTCAAGAATTCGAGCTTAGTACAATTGTTATATTTGGCTTTATCTGATTTTTCTACATGTTCCATGCTATATGTGCTAAATGTTTTACCGCTTTGATATTTGTTGACATTGTATATATAAACTGTCGCGAATCCCTTCCTCTTTCTGAGTCTTCAACATCATGGAGAAGGGTGCACTTCGTGTAGCTTCTCTTCTGTTTAGAGTCTTTTCCCATTTAGAACGAGGTTTGGATAAGTTGCAAAGCCCGCGGAGCTTCTGTATCCCCGGTACGCTGCCTCCCCCTCGGCTCGAGTTGTCCGCTCGGGTAAGCCAGGTCTAGACCAATAAACCTAGGGTTAAACCTAGAAGAACAAAAACTCATGCCGGATCCCTAGTAGGACGCTTGTTTGCATCATGTGCATTTGACTTAGGGGACTCAACACAGGGGTTGGGTCCGTCTAGGACAGATGACCTGAAATGAATTGACCATCATGATGCATCTTACGTGCTACTTGCGCATTTATTTGCTCGGCTTTGCATGTTGACCGGCTTGTCTAAATGAGTGAATTATGAAAATAAGTAGTGTTAGGACTAAGTGAGGGTGACCATTTGTTGTGAAAAACCAAATGCCCAAATAGTACCGAAATGCTGCCGGATTTTTGAAAAATAAAAAAAAAAGAAAAATATTTGAAAAATAGAAAGAAAAATTGTTGGTCAAAATAGTTTTGATTTTGGCAAATCGGACCGAACTACGCGGGTCTGATTCTCACCGGATGTGAGATACGTAGGCAAACCTCATCGGTTCCGACCCTAATTTTCAAAAATCCAAAAATATTTTCTTTCTTCAGAAATCTTTCCTTAGATAATTTCTTAAACAAAACAAAAAACAAAAAAAAAGAAGTTTTTAAAACTAAAAAACGGTTTCCTTCTTTCTAATGTCTTTCATAAAAATCAAAATCCAAAAATACAGGTTCCCTTCATTTTGAAGTATTTTTCCAAAAATCCAAAAAAAAGAAATCAGAAACAAAAATCCAAAAATACTCTTATTTTTTTTAGAAGTCTCTTTTTTTTTTGTAAATGTCAATAAAATTTTTTTTAAAAAAAAGTTTGAAGTCCAAAAATATTTTTGCTTTTCCTTAGAAGTACTTTTATAAATAAATAAAAGCTCAAAAATTCAAAACATTTTTCTTAAAGAAGCCCCCCTTTCGAAAATTAAGAGGTTACATCCAAAATCCAAAAATATTTTTTTTCCTTAGAAAAAGAGAAAACAAATGAAAGTTCAATTAAAAATATTTTCTTTGTACTCTTGAAATTCCCAAAGTTCAAATCAAACAAAAGGAATTTTCAGAAGTTTTTCTTTCAAAAAATAAAATCAAAATCAAAAAATCCAAAACAAAATTCCTTTCTTCTTTTAAAGCATTTTTTTAGAAAATTCCAAAAGAAAAAAAATCAAAAAAAAATCAAATCAAAAATATTTTTTCTTTTGCCTTAAAGCTTCATGGTCTAAGTTTTATAAAAAGAAAAAAAAAGAGTTAGTTTACTCCATTCCCAATCTCCCCGAACTACGCTGGTTTGATTCTCACCGGATGTGAGATACGTAGGCAACCCTCATCGGGTCCAACCTCCTTTTTCAAAAAAAATAGCCAAAAAAAAATGCCAAATTTTAATTTTGTGTCATAAATAAGTCGGGTGATGCCATTCCTGTCTAAAATAAGCCGAATGTCCCCAAAAGGACGCCGGAAGGCCATTTTTGCAAGAATAGCCACCCCGAGTTATTTTAAATGGTTTGCGGGCACAGCCTTAAAATCTTCCTCCCAGAAGTGCTGAAAGGCCGTATTTGCAAATCCAAGTCCTTATTTTCTAAATAAAGAATTTTTGCACAAATAGCCATTTTTCAAAATAAATCATTAAAATTCCACTAAATAAAATGTGCAGGATGAATTCAAGTAAACATCGAAACCC
>NW_017678672.1:0-16263 GCF_001879085.1 Nicotiana attenuata
TAGGTGATGATCGGTTTGAAAAATGATTTTAGGCCTTCTTTGATCTTTTTGAGCTTAGTGCTTATCATAAACAAATTGATCCCTAGTAAACCCTTTTGAGCCTATAAACTTTTATTTGGCACCCACATTACAAGCCCATACCCTTTTTATTCTTAATTGACATTGTTTTGATCCTTTTACCTTTTAAAGCACTTTAATTGTGAGATGAGCGCTAAAAGAAATAAGAAGGAACTAAGTATGGGGTGGCTTTTCAGTGGAACCAATAAAGGAAGAAAGGTGCACTTGTTTTTTTTTTTAAATAATACACCACTAGTGGAAATTGGAACAAAAAAAGAATAATCTGAAGAAAAAAGGAAAAAAAAATACAGATGAATACATTGTTGTCTTGTTCTTGATAGTGGGTATGAATTAATGTAATGCATAAAGAAGAAAGGAGCATTTTTGGGGTGATATTATTTGTGAAAGTGAAGTGGATTGAAGAATTTATGCTTAATGTTCATTATGTGGTGTGTTAAAGTGCATAGGAGGGTTAGTCACTATTCCTAAATATATCCTACCCGTCCCTTAGCCCACATTACAACCATATAAAGTCCTAATTGATTTTAGATTGAGTAAGCCTACATTAGTGGAAATTTACATTATGGGCAACCCTATGGTACCAATTACATGCATGTGACTTCTTTTGTGAGGGTGAGCAATTTTCTTTGATATATATATATATATATATATATGAGTCTTTAAACTATAATTGATCATGAGATTTGATTGTGTGGGTTCAACGTATTCTCTTGTTCTTGTTGTGAGGGCACATGGTTTCACGAAGGATAAGTAATATTATTAGACTTCTCTGGGATGTTGGGTGTTCAAGCCATGAGTGCATTGTGACATTGAGTCGGTTTTTGAGGCTAGGATTGTTCTGACATGTTGTCTTTGATGTAAATAATTATTAAGAATAGCATAAGTAAAGGGAAGTGTATGATGATTGCATATGCTAGAGTTTAATTGTTTCTATCAACCATGGTCATTGGTGTAGTGTGCTACAAATGTGTTAAGATGTTAAGTGCTCATAGATAGAGCAAATTTTTGGTTGACTCGAGGACGAGCAACGTTTAATTGTGGGGTGTTGATGATAGGCTATTATTACGTATTTTAGTCGCTTATTACACTCTAATTTACTGCACTTTAATTTAGTTTGAGCTTTAATCACTAGTGTTTTGCACTAATGGTGTGTTTTATGCCTTGTAGGAGTGATTCCGAGCTATGTAGATATTATGGAATGAATTCAAGTGATTTGGAGCTTTAAAGTTTGAGTAAAAGTTCAAAGAATTAAGCCGGGATCGTTTTTGGGGGTCAACGGATGATAGTTAGAGCGAACGAAGACTCCAGTAGGCAGATTTCGCACTGTCTAGTAAAATAGATATAACCTTTTTCTCAGAACTCTATTTTCGCTCCACAATATAAAGTTGGAAAGCTAACTCAAAGGGCTACAACTTTCATGTTTTATGTTTTTACCAAATTCGGAACGGAACAGGGTGAAAAACGAGCTCTAGCGCGAGCTCATGCGCGAAGTCGCGCGTGTTAAGGAGCTGGAGGCAGAATGATGCGCGAAGTCATGCGCGAAGGATGAGCGAGCTCGCGCTTGTCACCCGGGAAAAGTGTTATTTTTCACATTGGAGAAGGTATAATTGTTTGGGCCCAACCCTATTTGGTATATATACATAGGAGAACGTTTTTGAGAGGAATTTTTGACGAAGAAAGAGCACAGAGCCGCCGTGGAGGCCGGGTTTCATCTTTTCTTCCACCAACTTAGTCTTTTTATGTTTCTTTGTATGATTTGTTGTTTTGCTACCATGTATATGTGGAGCTACACTTCACGTTCTAGGTTAGTGGTTCTTTCATGACTATTGTTATTCGGATACTGATTTTGATTTCTTAGTTTATCATATTGGTTTATTTATACAATCCTGCACTTAATTATTTGATTGCTTGATCACCAATTGAATACTATCTACGAATCTAGAGTTGAACTCGAAAGTGGGAATTCAAGATTGCATATCGGATTGAGTAGAGCAAGTTCTTGAACCTGGGCATCGGGGAACGGATTCGCGGTTAGGATAGACATATACCTAATTGCCTTGCTTGGTTGATTTACAGGAATTATAAATGCGTTCTTGTTGATTCCAACTCCATAGACATATAGGCGTTAGGTTAGCTTGAATAGGCGAGTAAGAACTCGACAGATTCTTATGAGCAATATTAATCCTGTTAACCAATAAACTAGATAAATTAGTTAGGCAATTCAATTGAAGAATACTATAGGAATGTTAGATAGCCCATAACCCTAGATCGTTTTCATTACATTGATATCATAAAAATCTGCTCTTTCTCTGCTTAAAGTTCATTATTTATATTTCTTTATTTAATTCATATAGAATCAAATACTTCTAGGTTTAATTCTTGTATAGATAATTAGGATAGTCTAATTTAGTTAATAGTTAATCACAAGTCCTCGTGGGATCGACATCCGACTTTTAGTCACTTTATTACTTGACGACCGCGTATACTTGCGTGTGCATTTGGCCGCAACATATATTATACCTTGCAAGGATGCCTCGAAGCTAGGAATGAGAACTAAGGAATATGCGCTTGCATCTACAACACTGACTCTGGTGAGGTACTCATGGTGTTTTCCCATGTTCTCCACCAACCCTGTCAATTGTGATCTCAAAGAATGAAATGTAGCTCGAACCCCGACCCTCTTTTCAGTGTGTGCCTCCTCTACCTAGGTAAATCGATCCATCAACTATCTAAGCAATATCCATGAGTAGGCCTCCTTAACAAAAACTCCTCTAACACGTCGGGCAATGGCCTGCTGATTTCTCGCTGAGTAGACTGTAGCCATATGAAATACTTATGGGTGTGCCCAGGTGAATGCGAGTCATCTGGTAAAGTATCTCTACCCATGTTCGATGTATGACGCTAATAGGTCTGAACGTGGACCTCTCTATGAGCCATAGTGTAAATCTCCTTAATGACGTCAATTGAATCAGGGACCCTGTAGGGAACCTCTTGTCTCCTTCCTAACTAATATATCACTCTAGCAGGTGTGTATTGTCTAGTACACCAAAGTCCAATCAATACCAAGAAATCTTGCACGCGGGACCCTGCTAAGATCATGTCAAAATCAAGCCAAAGGTATGACTACAAAATCTTATCCTCAGTTAAGGATCCTAAGTACTCAATCTAAGCCTAAACTCCGAGCGGTAAGGCAAAATTATCGAACGTCATCCTATGCTCGATGCACTTCACTCGATCTCTCAAGCAACGATCGATCACATCTTTCTCAAACATGGTGGCAGGATATAGATGTTCTATCAACCACAGCTACAGCAACAAGTTGCTACCCTCAAAGAACCTCTCGCCTTCTCGAATCCTGGTCAGAGCACGGTAGATTTCTGCCAAAATTGTCGGAACCAAGGTGACCTTTCTACCGTGTTTATCATGGAAAAGTGCAAAGGCTATTAAGCCCAGGCACATGCTAATGTGTCTACCCTCCAAAGGAAATACTAAGAGACCCAACAATGCAATAGCAAAGACCATGGGACGCCTCTTCTTCGAAAAATCATATGATTTGGAAAACTCATCTATGAAGGTCTCATACCCAGTAGACGAGCAAACCTCTCGAACAGAAAGTCCAAAGGTACCAAGACTGATCCAGGCATCCCATATTGCTATATAAATCCATCCCTATGATCTTAAGGAACTTTGTGCTTGAATGAGCCCTTGGGTAAATCAGCTCCTTGTCTAGATATGGCAGGCGAGTCAACCCAGCTATCTCGGCTAAGGTGGGGTCATCTCAAGTTCCCCATATTTAAATAGCATCCCCTATGGGTCCCAGAATGTCAACACTGCCTCTACAAGGTCGGGACGGGAGGTAATATCCATCAAAGAAATAATAGTCCCTAATTTACCCATCAAATCATGTTGCTCAAGTAATATGAACATGTTCCACCATTTTACTAGCCTCCTACGGACTTTGACCACCATTAACACTCCAGCCTTGGTAAGTGAATCCATACCTGTTGAAAGGAATAAGGCCAAATAGAGTTAGCGACTCAAGACACTATGTGATATTGACATTTCCTATCGGACACACACAAGACATGTCTGAGGCTATTGTTGCAAAATAGTCTATGTGGCTGATATGGCCAATAGTGGCTGGACACAAAAATTCAGCAGGAATGGACCTTAAAGTAATACGACACCTAGTTGTGGACTCAAGATTCTAAGACATGGGTCATTGAGGTACTTTTGCGAAAATGACCCCATTTGGAAAGAACAGCCGATGTCGCCCAAAAGTAGCTAAACATGCAAATTCAACAAAGACGGACCTTAAAGATAGGAAATAGCTGATTGTGGATTCAAGACTCCCCGGACACGGTTCAACAAACCACTTTGCAAAAATAGCCCTATTTTGCAAAATGGCCGATATGGCCAAAAGTGGCTAGACATGCAAGATGTGGCTAGGACCCCCAAAGCCAAGAACATAAGACTCACTAGGAAGACCGGACCTATGTGGGTTGCCTACATATCCCGCCCCGAAAGACGAGAATTAGGTTCGTGTAGTTCAGAAAGATTGGATATGGGAGAGAATTTGGAAAACAACAACTAATTTGGAGAAAACATATTTTTGTCTTGCTTGAAAAATGATGAAAAATGTAAATCTTTTTGGATTTTAAATTTCTCTTTTTTCCTTTTTTAATTTTTCAGGAAAAATGTAAAATCTTTTTGCTTTATTTTAAATTGCACCATCTTTTCTTTCTCATTGGTCCGTCAAATGACCCATTTACCCTAAAAGAATACAACGTGTAGAATATAGGGATGATTAAATATCTTTTTGGGCCACGGACTCGTTTGACATAATTTGGATAGACCTCCTACAACGGGACACGGTGCCTGGGACCAAACCCTGCTAGGTCTAAATGACATTATGCAAATAAGCATGACGTAAAGGCTGACCTACATTTGGGGTTTCACTAGACAAGGCAATTCGGGGAGGCACGTGGTTGATGGCGGCTTCTCTAGTTGTCCGGTCACTCCACGCTCCCACGCCACCCCCTTAAGACACAGGTGACTCAAAAAAGGCCATGTACGCTCAAACGTACTTCGGAAGACTTCTCGTAGAAAGAAGACTCATGGTTATGCAAATGATGACAGTTTATAAAGCAGTAAACACATAAGAAAAAATAATAGACCAATAAACAACAAAAAAGAACATAAAACAAACAAACCAAATAAACAAAGCAAATAAGGAAAACAAACATCTCAATAGAATATCCTAAAAAGCCATCAAGATCAAGTATCAGCTCGAACCTGCAAGTCCCCAGCGGAGTCCAAATTTGTCACGCCCATTTTTTCACTTTTAAACACTTTCAAATAAATAAAGTGATTTTAAAGCTCAAAAGGGTTTTAGAAATTGGAAAGTGACAAAGAATTTGTTTAAAAGGAATTTTCTCAGAGTCGCCACTTGGCATATAACCTCGGTGTGCCAAGTCACCATTTAAAAGCAATTCTCCCTTAAAACATGTTGGACTCTAAACCAGTTTGCACCAAAGATTCTAGATATGGGGGTTTATTTGACTCGGGGAGAAGGTGTTAGACATTCCCCAAGTCCCGTATAAGTCACGGTTGCGTACCCGATATAGTTGGATTTTAAGAATATTCGAGTCAAAATTAAAACATACAAAAGTAGAATAAACACGAAAAAGGTTTGAGGTCGTCCCCACCTAAATGAAAGAACATTAAAAGAAAGGAAATGAAAGTTCTAAATTATCCTACACTATGTTTCCACAATGTCTCTTCGGCCTCCCTTTACAATCACTTCGGTGAATTCCTCTCGAAAAAGAAAAACAAACAAATAGACAACCTAATACTTGCCTACCCAGGTGGTCAGCCTAAACTTGCTCCTTTATGAATTTAAGTAAATAGAATTCATTTCATGCTCCTTTTCCTTTTGACTTTTCATTTTGACGTATTTAGATCGAGTCCAATCCTAAAGCATGTGGTTTGAAAAAATACTAGCGGGCTCGATCTTTTCCCAATCCCCTACGGCCCCAACACTCATTCAAACAATTTCAAATCCGACAAAACCAATCATCAAATGATAAAATATCCAGAGTAAGCATTCAATAGAGAAATACATGCAATACTATGTGCTAACAAATAGAGGACACTAATAAAATAACAGCATTAGACAAAATAGCAAATTGAGCTCAACCAACTTCTTCATCACAACGTTCATTAATCTAACTCAGTCGGGCACAAGAAAGATATAACCACTTAAATCAATTTAAGATGACTAAATGAAGCCAATCACTGGAATATAAAACGACTAAAGCCATGACAGCACATAAGATGTGCAAAATTTCACTCAAACACTTAGGATCAAGCCATCTAAACTTTAAACCTTGCATGATATGAAATGCTCATAAAATTTGTTCACTGGAGATGCTTTATGCTAAACTTCATGCAATGATTTGATTAAAGTTGATGATTCTTGTCCTAAACCGAAGGGACACATAATTATCCGAGAACACCATCATGTGTATTAATAATCAGATTTAACACAAATACATTTCCAAATCGGCAATGGCAGGGAAATGAGTTTAATAAATGAGTTTACCAATTCCTCATGTTGAACATATGGGAAGCTAAGTCTTATGAGTTTACCAATCCCACTGCAGTCCGAAGTCTACAACACTGGGGTCTGCATAAAAGAGTGCAGAGTGTAGTATCAGCACAACCGACCCCGTGTGCTGGTAAGTGCGTAGCCTAATCTCGGCGAAGTAGTGATGAGGCTAGGACCAGACTACCAAATAAACCTGTGCAATTTAACTATATACAACAGAGAAGAAGTATAGAAAGAAACAGTCATGTACAGTCAAGTATGGGAGGGGGAAAATAAGCTGCGGGGAAACACCGAATAGTAACAGAAGAGCAACAAATAAATATGAGGATCACCACAGTTTAATTGAAAATAGGAAGGGGAAATCAAGCTGCGGGGTACAACAAGTATCAACAGGAAGCCAGCAATTTAGTGTAGAGAAACCGTAACACAGTTATCAATAAAAATTAGGAAATCAAAGACAAGTGCAAGACATCACCCTTCGTGTTTTTACTCTCTCTCACCAAAACAATGCACGACATCACCCTTCGCGCTTCAACACTCTCTCACCAAAACAATACACGGCATCACCCTTCGTGCTTTACGCTCTTCCTCACCCAAACAACAATCACAAGGCAAATAGGGTAAGGGAATCTATAACCTTGAAATAAAGTGAAGTAACAACAGAAAATTAGTAAATAAACGTAAAGGACAACGTAACTCAATTATCAGCAAGGGTCAGAGAAATTAAGGACAAGTGCACGGCATCACCCTTCGTGCTTTTACTCGCGTCCTCAACATAAGAATCAATATAATATGCACGGAATGGTACATCGTGCGGCACGGCATCACCCTTCGTGCTTTACACTCTTTCCTCACCATGAAATCAATATAAAAGGCATGGAATAGTATATCGTGCGGCATGGCATCACCCTTCATGCTTTTCACTCTTTCCTCACGAAACAAACAATGCATGACATCACCCTCCGCGCTTTACGCTCTTCCTCACCCAAACAACAATCACAAACAATAGGGAAAGGAAATAAAGGAAATTTGCAATAAGAATCCCGGCAAGGGAGCAACAAGTCAACAATAAAATTCCGGCAAGGGAACAACATCAATAACATCCACATCTCGGCAAGGGAGATAACAAATAAACCAACAATAGCCCGGCAAGGGTGACAACATAATGATCTCTTCTCTTTCTCACTTTTACTTCACAATTCACTTCACAACTCGAGCCTATGCTCTAGAGGTTCAATTATCACTTTTACCTTCACAGCTCATTTCACGACTCGAGCCAATGCTCTAAAAGTTCAATTGTCACTTATACTTTCACAATTCGCTATACAACTTGAGCCAACGCTCCTCAATGTTCATAGGTCACAATTCTTTCCACAAACTTCATACAACAATTAGAAACCCTCACCAAGGCATGAAAGATACAACGAAGTCATGATAATCACAATATAAAGACTCACGGGCATGCTAGACACCAACGTATAGATACTCGTCACCACGCCTATACGTCGTACTCAAAAATTACCACATAGCAAATAAGACTCAACTCCTAATCCCTCAAGCTAAGGTTAGACCAAACACTTACCTCGATGCCTCGAACATAATTCACGATTCAATTATAGCTTTACCCCTTGATTCCACCACCAAGTCGCTCGTATCTAGTCACAAGTTACTTAATTACATCAATAAACGCTAAATGAACCAATTTGAATGCATGAAAATGAATTTTCCAAATTTTTACCCAAAAAGTCAAAAATCGCCCCCGAGCCTATATGGTCAAAACCCGAGGTTCGAACCAAAACCCGATTACCCTCCCCACAAACCCAAATATATAATTTGTTTTGAAATCGGACCTCAAATCGAGGTCCAAATCCCCAATTTTTGAAAAACCTATGTTCTACCCAAAACACCCAATTTTCCCCATGAAAATCTTTGATTTTAAGTTGAAATCATGTTAAAAGATATTAATGATTGAAGAAAAAGAGTTAAAAACGACTTACAATTGATTTGGAAGGAAAGTTGCTCTTGAAAAATTGGCCTAGTGTGCTTATGTTTTGAAAAGATGTGAAAAATGGGTTTAAAATCGGCTAAGTATAAAAGTTGCAGGTCTTAGTTATGGGAATTGCGAACAGGGGTTCGCAATTGCGAACCAACCTCTGCTGGCTTAGGAATTGTGAAAAAAGTTTGGGAAATCCGAACCTGGGAATTGCGAAAAGGTTTGGGAAATGCGAAGCCTGGAAATTGCGAAGGGAGTTTGGGAATTGCGAACCAGGGAATTGCAAAAAAGTTTGGGAAATGCGAAGCCTGGGAATTGCGAAGGGAGTTTGGGAAATGCGAACCTGGGAATTGCGAAAAAGTTTTGAAAATGTGAAGCCTGGGAATTGCGAAGGCAGTTTGGGAAATGCGAACCTGGGAATTGCGAATGGGGTTTGGGAAATCCGAAGCCTGCAGGTCTACAATTCCTTAAGTCCAAAATATCACCCCGTGGCCTATCCAAAACTCACCCGAGCCCTCGGGGCCACAAACCAAATATACGCACAACCTCAAAAACATCCTACGGACTTATTCGTGTACTCAAATCACCAAAATAACATCATGAACATCGAATAAACCTCATGATCAATGAAATTTTGCAAAACTTCTTTAAACATCAAATTTGCAATTAAGGTCCGAATCACGTCAAATGGATTTCGTTTCTTTCCAAACATCACGGAATTATCTTAAATTATATATAAGACCTGTACGGGCGCCGGAACCAAAATACGTGCCCGATACCAACATGTTCTAATAAAAATTCATTTCCAATCCTTATATACAAATTCAGAAAACAATTTCTTTCTAAACTTCATTTCTCGGGCTTGGGACCTCGGAAATGGATTCCGGGCATACGCCCAAGTCCCATATTTTCCCACGGACCCTCTGGGACCGTCAAATCATGGGTCCGTATCCGTTTACCCAAAATGTTGATTGAAATCAAATTAATTTATTTTATAGTGAAAACTTATCATTTTTCACAGATTTTCACATTTAGGCTTTCCGGCTACGCGCCCGAACTGCGCATGCAAATCAAGGTGATGCTAAGAGAGGTTTTTAAGGCCTCGGAATGTAGAATTTCATTTTGAAAACAAGTGATGACCTTTCGGGTCATCACATGGAGGAAATTAATAAGAGGAGAGGGGACCATTGAGTTGTTGGTGGGTGAACTCGGCTAGTTCATAGTGAGTTCCCAGCGAGTTAGAGGCGTGAGGGTGGCAGTAGGAGGGTAGGAGAGATGTGGTGTGCAACTAATTAGGTTGGAAGATAGGGTTCGGTTTTGGAGGTTAATTTGGTTTTTATATGGTAGTGGGGAGTGCGTATTGGCCATTGGATTAACATAATGAGCTGCAAAGATTAAATCTTGTATTTAAGTGAAGAGTGGGTTAATGAGTTGGGTCAGGCGGGTTTGGGCCGTCGAAACTGGGCTGGGAGAGCATATTTTCTTTTATGACTTCTAAATCAAACAAATCAAGGAAATGTCTAGCTCAAGACATTAATTTTTCCCAACTAAAAGAGTTACAAAAACTATATCTAAAAGAACCAATCCTAATTAACAAAAATAAAAATATGTATTATAATATGAAACTCTTTTTTTTCGAAGATTATATGAAAATAAAAGTAGAGAAAAAATTTATTAAAATGGTAGTAAAATTATAATTATATTACTACAAAAGGACTAATGATCTCAACTTAAATAGAAATATATAACAAGATAAAATTGAAACTTTTTTTGTGTTTTTCAAATTGTATTTTGAAGTAAAAATAAACTAAAACTCCATAAAAATTAAGGTTAACTTAAATAAATATTTTAAACAGTAAAATAGCTCAAAAGCGTGAAAGGTCAAAAATTACATGCTTACAGTTGCCCCTCTTTGCTTGAAA
Organism: Nicotiana attenuata; assembly: GCF_001879085.1. Classification (NCBI taxonomy): domain Eukaryota; kingdom Viridiplantae; phylum Streptophyta; class Magnoliopsida; order Solanales; family Solanaceae; genus Nicotiana; species Nicotiana attenuata. The sequence goes on from NW_017678672.1 coordinate 10,604, forward strand.
ACACGGAGTGTTCTTGAGCAAAGAATCAAGTAAGCGACGTAATTGATTTCTGACGCGACACTTATTCAACGGAAAATATGGACAAAAAGAATGTGGCCCAGCCCCGGTATCTGAGCGGAGAAGGATACCGACGTGGAGAGTCGAGTGAAGTGCCATCGAGGTTCCAGTCCGCGGTTCCTGTGATTACATCAAAAATGAAAAATAAAATAAAAATTACAAGAAGAACTACAAAATTCTATCCACTCTCCTGTCTTGAATCTTCCCTCGCTCTTGTTGTGTATTTCAAACTGTTGACTCGCATTCTTGGGGTGAGTTGTGGTACTTTTAACTTGAATTGACCCTATTCTTCAGACGGGCTCCTGCTGTTGATTTGAATTTGAATTTAACTCTGAAATGAATTCCCACATTCTGCAGGTGGGCGCCTGCTCCTGGCTTGGAACTTGAAATAACTCTGAAATGAATACCCTCATTATACAGGTAGGCGCCTGCTACTGACTTGAACTTTACATGAGTTCCCTTATTTTCCAGGTGGGCCCCTGCTACTGACTTGAGCTTGAAATGAATTCCCTCGCTCTCCACGTGGGTGCTTGAAATCACAACAAAATAGACAAAACAAAAAATTTGTTTTGCCCCAGTTTGTGCCAGGAACATTTGTGAGTGTTAGTTGAATCCCAATTCTGTCATTATCCAGGAGGGTCCTGAAAATTTAAAACCAGGAGGGTCCTGAAAATTTAAAACCAAATCCCATTATTCAAGAGGGTCCTGAAAACCTAAAACTATATCCCATCATCCGGGAAGGTCTTGAAAACTTAACACTAAATCCCATTATCCAGGTGGGTCCTTAAGAGTCGAAAATGAACTTATCTGAACCGTGCTTTCCTCATGGAGAATCCCTGAAGAATGAACAAAATTCTTGCCCCTGAACCATGCTTTCCATATGGAGGGTCCCTACAGATCGAACATATTTTGTGAGGCCCCGTAGAAATTTTTGGCTCAAAACCTAGTAACTTGCGGTTCGGACCCTTGGTATTGATCTATGTTTCTAAAAATCAAAAGAATCAATTTTTCATAAAAATGTCATTCTGCGGTCCAGAATGCGCTCGCAGATCTAGTTTGCGGACTGCATTCCTACCGCATAGTGAAACAGTGGTCAGTCAAATTTGAAGTCAAAAATGCGGTCTGTTATGCGATCGCATAACCAATATGCGGACCGCATTTCTGCCGCATAAATTCCTCAAGGATTTGTGAAGGTCAGTTCTGCGGTGCATAATGCGACCGCATAACAGGAATGCGGACTGCATTCCTGTCGCAGACCCAAACAGACCCCTCAGAGTTTTGGGGCACTTCTGCGGCCCAATCTGTGGACCGCATTTCGATTCTGCGATCGCAGAATACGGCCGCAGATCTTGCTCGGGCTCTTATTTTTCTAAATTTTAAAACCCGACCCCTTTGTAATAAAACACCCAACCCCTCATTCCTTAACGATCTTCTGCACAAAATAAGAGGGAGGAAGAGAGGGTCTTGAGAGACAAAGTCATCTTCTCCAAAAATTTGATTCTTCAAAACTATCCGGGCCGGGAAATTTCAAGCTTATCTTCATCCCCCTTTTCTTGCAGGTAAAATCCCTAACCCTTTTCATTGGATTTCTGGTTTAAACTAAGGGGGGGGAGTCTGATGCATTGGTTCTTGGAAATAATGGTTGAACTCATACATGCATGCCTTTCTATAACCTAAAACCTAGTGGGAGTAATTGGGTGGGAGCAAAGACTTGTGCAAAGAAGGGGTTAATAGCCTAAATATGTTCGGGTAGAGATTTTGAACCTTGAATTCTAAGCTATGAGTATTAATTTGTGCACTATATTGCCGTTGCTAGATTTTGGTGAATTAGAAGTAGAAATTAAAAAGGGATTCAACTCCAGGTATGTATGGCTAACTTTAACCTTTGTAAAATCGCCCTGCTTGGTGTCCAAATACTTGGTATGTGATACCTTCATGGATTAGTTGTGAAGTTAAACTCTTGTGAGTAGTATGTGTTTCCTTGTGTAAACCATTTGTGAATTCATGTCAATGTTGTGCCTTAAACGTTGTTGGTTAAGACGTCCGATATGGTTGTGTAAGTAAATGGCAATAAACCAAGTTGTAATTGCGAATGTGTTATGTGGTAAGAACTGTGGAATAAATGATGGAAAGGAATCGAAATTGGTGATATTGAAATAACTGTGGTAACATCCTTTGTGCCTAGCTGTGGAAAATTATTGCTGTGATTTAAATGGTACAACGGGTTGTTGAAAAAGATGGAAATGGCATTGATAGTCATATAAACTCTGTGTGAGTTGTGTTGTTGATCTTTGAGATGTGTTGCTGTTGTTATTGGGATTTGCTGTTGATTATTCCTGAAACTTGTTGCTGTTCTCCTTGTAAATTGTTGTTGTTGTGCTATTGTTTGTGAATTGTAATTGCTCGGTGGGATCGAGTTGCGCGCCGCAACACGAAGTAATAAGGTGTAGGTTGTGGTGATAAGGGTGGCCGAGGTAATAAGGGTGGCCGAGGTAATAAGGATGGAAAGTGATCGATATCACTATTGAAATGAAACATGAGAACATTGTGAAATTGAAAATGTGGAAATGATGATGGGGAAAAAGAGAGATTGTCAACTTGTTTGCCTTGATTGTTTTTTTTCCTTGTGTGTAATCAATTGTTGTTTCCCTCTATTGTTGTTATTCGTGTATGGTTTGAGGTTACTCAGGGTAAAGTTTGTTATACATACCAGTATAATTCAAATGTACTGACTTCCCTTTTGCCGGGGGCGCTTCATTCGTGTTATGATTGTAGGTGGATCCGTAGCAGGTACTCCAGTCCACCGATCGTAGCTCCCCTTCGTCCTCCATCAGCTTTTTGGTGAGCCCCTTTCCTCTCGGGGCCCTGCGTGGCTCAGGCCGCTTGTTTTCGGAGTTTTATTTTTGATTTGTGTAAGGTATAGCCGGAGCCTTGTTACCGGCAAATACTATATTATCCTGTTGTGCTATTAGAGGCTCCGTAGACAGTAGATGTGGGTTAGAAACTTGTGTAAATCCGTGTTTTCATACGTTGGTAAAAGTTGGTGATTTCACTACTATTATGTAAGTATGTATGTGTTTCGTAAATTAAAAAGTGTTCTTAATTAATTATTTGGCAAATCCTTGGAATAATTGAGTAAGGAAAACGTAGGGTAACATGTGGGTTAGGAAAGGCATCCAGGTTCGCTTGGCTGGGGCTGCCCAGTCGGGCGCCGGTCATGTCCCTTGAATTTGGGGCGTGACAAACATGGTATCAGAGCCTAAGGTTTTAAGGAGCCCTAGGATGTCTCGGAGCCGTGTCTAGTAGAGCCCTACTTATCAGTGTGAAGTCGACCACATCTATAAGTGGGGGGCTGCATGGACATTTAGGAAAATTTCCCACTTCCTTGTTATTCTGTATCGTGCGGTGAAGTGAAATGTGAAAGCATCTATATCTAACTCATGCGTTGTTCCGATCTTTTTCAGTAATGGCACCTAAGAAGAGAGCTAGACTCGGCCTCGGGGCAATTGCCACCCCGAGTGAGGCTATGAATCATGTACTTGATGCCGTGGGTGAGAGTGACTCCCCAGCCTTGAACCTACCTTGCCCGTCTGTCCTAGACCAGAGTGTTCTTGTTCCTGCGGCGGCAGAGGGTGCCACCATCCCTCCCGCCGGTATTCCTGATTCTGGCACCGTTCCAGCTCCTGGTCCCGAGGTTTCTGATGCGGACCTTAGAGGAGCCATCCATATGTTGACCCAGTTAGTGGCCGCTCAGGCCCAGAGATCTCAGGATGCCCCTACATCCTCTAGCGGACAGGGAGATTCTACCAGCTCCAGAGTTAACCAGTTTTTGCGGTTAGCCTCACCAGAGTTCTCAGGCACAGACCTACAGGCCGATCCGCAGGAATTTCTTGATGAAATGTATAAGACCCTCCAAGTGATGAAAGCTTCAGAGACAGAGGGAGTTGAATTGGCATCATACAGGTTGAGGGGAGCAGCGTATTCATGGTTCGAGATGTGGGAGGACTCCCGTGGGGAGGGAGGACCTCCGGCCAGATGGGATGAGTTTGTAGATGCGTTCATGGACCAGTTCTTGCCTGCTGAGACAATAGCAGCCCGTGCCACGGAGTTTGAGACCCTCAGGCAGGGCAGTATGAGTATTTGGGAGTACCACATGGAGTTCGTGAGATTGTCCAAGCATGCTCCTCAGTTAGTGTCGACCATGGCAGCTAGAGTTCGGCGATTTGTTCAGGGCCTTAGTCCCTTGGTAGTAAACGAGGCTGCTACAGCGGCCTTACACTCGGATATGAACTATGGAAAGATTGTGGGATTCGCTCAGGCCACAGAGGCTAGAAAGTTGAAGATTCGGGCGGAAAGGGAGAATAGCAACAGGGCCCGATCAGCAGGTCACTCAGAGAGATTAGCTCAGGGGAGAGGGTCGTCAGGGCCGTCCCAGTCATATGCTCAGTCCTCAGCGAGCGCACCATCATCTCTGCACAGTTTTCAGCAGAACAACCGCATGAGACCAGGTTCAGACAGTAGGAGACCCCATCAGTCCGGTCGTTCAGGAGGGAGATCACAGCAGCAGGGGAGGGCTTCATGCCCCAAGTGTGGGAGATTTCATACAGAGACTTGCTACCTGGATATCCCGGTGTGTTTCAGATGCGGGGTGAGAGGTCATATTCAGCGAGACTATCGTGTGCCCAGTCAGGCCATGGGTAGGGGATTTGCTCAGTCGTCCGGTTCTTCAGTCGCCACACCATCTGTGCGTCCTCCAGCCCCAGCGGGCCATGGTACCGTTAGGGGTGGATCCCATGGTAGAGGTGGACCCAGCCGGTTCTATGCTTTGAGTGGCCGTCAGAGTGCAGAGGCTTCTCCAGATGTGGTTACAGGTATCTTGTCTGTTCAGGCCATTGATTGTTATGCTCTTATTGATTCGGGGTCCTCTTTGTCTTACGTCACCCCATTCATTGCTTCAAGCTCTGGGATAGAACCCGAACAGCTTCATGAGCCGTTCTCTATATCGACTCCGGTTGGTGATTCTATTACATCTGCGCAAGTTTATAGGAATTGTGTTGTCACGGTATGTGGTCGCGTTACCACGGCCGATCTTATCGAGCTTGGAATGGTGGATTTTGATGTGATTATGGGGATGGACTGGCTTTATTCGTGCTTTGCTAAACTTGACTGCCGAACGAGAGTCATGAGACTCGAGTTCCCTAATGAGCCCGAGAACCGGAGCACCCCACGGCGACACACTCGGCCGTATGAACCCCTTTTTCTAATAAATCCTTCAGCTGCTCCTTTAACTCCCTTAACTCTGTTGGAGCCATTCTTGTATGGTGGAATAGTATTGGCTGCGTTGTCTGTCAAATACATCAATCCCGAAATCAATCTCGCTATCTGGCAGAATCCCTGGAAGCTCGTCCGGAAAACACTTCGAGAAACTCGTTCACGAGTGTCACGGACTCGGGGGTAGACACTTCTGAAAGTGGCGTCCGCCACCAGACCAAATGATAGATACATCCCTTCTTTATTCATCTTTGAAAGCCTTTAAGGTAGGAAATAAACCTACCCTTCGGCACCACATCATCCCTTTCCACTCGATAACCGGCTTCATTTAG
>NW_017678672.1:19855-20532 GCF_001879085.1 Nicotiana attenuata
TGATGCCGTGGGTGAGAGTGACTCCCCAGCCTTGAACCTACCTTGCCCGTCTGTCCTAGACCAGAGTGTTCTTGTTCCTGCGGCGGCAGAGGGTGCCACCATCCCTCCCGCCGGTATTCCTGATTCTGGCACCGTTCCAGCTCCTGGTCCCGAGGTTTTTGATGCGGACCTTAGAGGAGCCATCCATATGTTGACCCAGTTAGTGGCCGCTCAGGCCCAGAGATCTCAGGATGCCCCTACATCCTCTAGCGGACAGGGAGATTCTACCAGCTCCAGAGTTAACCAGTTTTTGCGGTTAGCCCCACCAGAGTTCTCAGGCACAGACCCAGAGGCCGATCCGCAGGAATTTCTTGATGAAATGTATAAGACCCTCCGAGTGATGAAAGCTTCAGAGACAGAGGGAGTTGAATTGGCATCATACAGGTTGAGGGGAGCAGCGTATTCATGGTTCAAGATGTGGGAGGACTCCCGTGGGGAGGGAGGACCTCCGGCCAGATGGGATGAGTTTGTAGATGCGTTCATGGACCAGTTCTTGCCTGCTGAGACAATAGCAGCCCATGCCACGGAGTTTGAGACCCTCAAGCAGGGCAGTATGAGTGTTTGGGAGTACCACATGGAGTTCGTGAGATTGTCCAAGCATGATCCTCAGTTGTGTCGACCATGGCAGCTAGAGTTCG
>NW_017678673.1:0-20529 GCF_001879085.1 Nicotiana attenuata
TTAGTCGAATTTTAAGTCATTTTTTACCCCACTTTCAAAATACAACTCTTTGGGCGATTTTCCAAGAACAAGACTTCTTCCAAATCATTTGTAAGTTGGTTTTTACTTATTTCTTTCAATCTTTAACATCATTTAACATGTTTTCAACTTAAAATCAATGGTTTTCATGGGTGAAATTGGGAGATTTGGGTAGAACCTAGGTTTTCTAAAAATTGGGGATTTGGACCTCAATTTGAGGTCCGATTTTAAAACAAATTATATATTTGAGTTCGTGGGGGGAATGGGTAACCGGGTTTTGGTTCGAACCTCGGGTTTTGACCACGTGGGCCTGGGGGCGAGTTTGGAATTTTTGGGAAAAAACTTGGGAAAATAATTTTTATGCATTCAAATTGATTCATTTAGCGTTTATTAAAGTAATTGAGTAATTTGTGACTAGATTCGAGCGGATTGGAGGTGGAATCACGGGGTAAAGCGATAGTTGAGGTTTAAGTGGAATTCAAGGCATCGAGGTAAGTGTTTGGCTTAACCCTAGCTTGAGGGAATAGGAATTGAGTCTTGTTTGCTACTTGCTAATTGATCGAGTACGATGTATAGGCATGGTGACGAGTATCTATACATTGGCGTCTAGCATAACCGTGAGTCCCTACTTTGCGAATAGTTTGGTTGTTGATATGCTTTCCATGTTTAATTGATAACTTCTATATGTTGTAAAGACCTTGTGAAAGAAATTATGATCTTGTAACATCGTGGAGCATTGGCTCGGGTTGAATTACAAACTGTGAAGGTATATGAGATAAGTAACTCTTTGGAGCATTGGCTCAAGTGATAATGTGAACTATGAGATGAAAGTGAAAGAAAGAAAAGAGTTAGTGAATTATTCCCTTGCCGGATTTTTAAATTGTTGTAGTGTACCCTTGCCGGATTTTTAAATTGTTGTTGTGTACCCTTGCCGGGACTTCTATTCTTGTTGTAGTATTTTCCCTTTCCCTTGTTTGTGATTGTTGATTGGGGTGGGAGACTTGCTCTAACTGTGTATTGAAATNGAGGAAGAGTGTTAAAGCACGAAGGGTGATGCTGTGCATTGAATGATATTTGTGGATCGGGTTGCGCGCCGCAACAATGTTAAATGATATGGATCGGGTTGCACACCGCAACAATGATATTTATGGATCGGGTTGCACGCCGCAACAATGTTGTTAAATATTGGGATCGGGTTGCGCGCCACAACAATTATTGATACAAGTGTGTTTATTTTGGGTATTGGTTTCTTGTCCGCTGTAAATTCCAAGCTGCCCTTAGATTGTTATTCTGGATTTACTATTAATATTGTTATCTCCTCACAGCATGTTCCCCCCCCCCCCCCCACCATATTGTTTACTTGTCTTGTATTTTCGATTCCGTTGTATATATCTATATAATTGTACAGGTTTATGTGGTAGTCTAATCTAGCCTCGTCACTACTTCGCTGGGGTTAGGCTAGACACTTACCAGCACATGGGGTCGGTTGTGCTGATGCTACACTCTCTGCTAATTGCACAGGTCCAGGTTTCGAGCAGCAGCAGCAACAGCATAAGTACGGGAGCAGGCCTTCAGTCTGGTGAGACCCGAGGTAGCCTTGCAGGCGTCCGCAAGCCCGGCGTCTCCATTATTCTCTCTTTTTAGCCTGTTGCCTCATTGTATTCGAGACAAACAGCTTATGTTTTCTTTCAGACGTTTGTGTATAGTTATTTCTTAGCAGTTCGTGAGTATTGTGACACCAGACTTGGGTAGAGGATTATATTGACTATTCCGCATGTTGATTCAGTTTCTATAATTAAGACTTCCGCTACTATTTAATTTCATTATTTTTATGTTGTTTCCATGAATTGTCAAAAGGGATTATGTTGTAAATGGAAAGTAATTAAAATTTGGCTTGCCTAGCTTCTACGAGTAGGCGCCATCACGACTCCCGAGGGTGGAAAATCCGGGTCGTGACAAGTTGGTATCAGAGCACTAGGTTACATAGGTCTCACAACTCACGGACAAACTTAGTAGAGTGTGAGGGATCGGTATGGAGACGACTGTATTTATCCTCCCAGAGGCTACTATGTTTGGAAAAGTTTCACATTTGTTCTTTCTTGTCGTGCGGCTTGGTTTCACAATGCGAATTGAATTTCTACTCTGTTCTTTCACAGATGGCGAGAACACGCGCTTCCTCATCTACCGATCAGCAGTTCGAGCCCCAGGCAGCTCCCGCTAGGGGCAGGGGATGAGGCCGTGCTAGAGGCCGAGGTAGGGGCAGAGCTCAGCCCCGAGCAGCAACACCAGCGGCAGAGCCTCAGGTTGACTTTGAGGAGGAGGTTCCGGCCCCAGCCGCACCAGTTTTGGTGGGCCTCGCTCATGTCCCAGAGGGGTTTATTACTACCCCAGTTCTTCAGGATGCTTTGGTCCGGTTGGTGGGCCTCATGGAGAGTGTCACCCGAGCAGGATTGCTTCCTGTAGCACCAGCCACTTCTTAGGCTGGAGGAGGAGCCCAGACTCCTACTACACGTACTCCGGAGCAGGTAGCTCCCCAGGGTCAGGTTCCAGTGGTTCAGCCAGCTATGGCAGTTCAGCCGGGGGTAGTTGCTCAGATCGGCGATGGAGCAGCTATGTCCGCAGATGCTTTGTGGAGGCTGGATAGGTTCACCAAGCTCTTCACTACTACTTTCAGCGGTGCTTCTTCCGAGGACCCCCAGGATTTCTTATATTGATGCCATGAGGTTCTTTGGAACATGGGCATTGTTGAGTTCAATGGAGTTGATTTTGCTGCATTTCGCCTATCTGGATCCGCCAAGACTTGGTGGAGAGATTTTTGTTTAGCCAGACCAGCAGGGTCGCCGTCTTTGACTTGGGATCAGTTTTTAGATTTTTTTCTGGAGAAGTTTCTCCCCGTTACTCAGAGAGATGCTTATCGGAGGCAGTTTGAGCGCCTCCGGCAGGGTTCTATGACGGTCACTCAGTATGAGACCAGGTTCATTGATCTAGCTCGCCATGCTCTTGTCATACTTCCCACCGAGAGAGAGAGAGAGAGTGAGGAGGTTTATTGATGGTTTGATTCAGCCGATTCGTCTCCAGATGGCTAGGGAGACTGGTACTGAGATCAACTTTCAGAATGCGGCCAATGTGGCCCGCCGAGTTGAGATGGTTCTGTCACAGGGGGGTGGTCACGGGGGAGACAAGAAAGCCCGTCATTCCGGCAGATTCAGTGGTACCTCATCTGGAGGAAGAGATTCATATGGTAGAGGCCATCCTCCTAGGCCCTTTCAGTCGGCCCTTCAAGTTTCTCACGGTACATTAGGTGGCCGTGGTTCTCAGGCATACTATTCTTATCAGCAGTCACTCAGTGCACCGCCAGCTCCTATCAGCGCACCGCCACTTTAGAGTTTCCGCGGAGGCCATTCAGGTCGACAGGGACAACAGACTCAGCAGCCGAGGGCTTGTTACACTTGTGGTGACATGGGTCATATTGCTAGATTTTGTCCTCGAGCACCGAGCAGTTCTCCGCACCAGGGTTCTCGTGCCGTGGTTCAGGCACCAGGTGCTCCACAGCCAGCCCAGCCAGCTAGAGGCGGGGGTAGAGGTACTAGAGGTGGAGGTAGAGGTCATAGAGGTGGAGCTCAAACCGCCAGGGGTGGAGGTCAGCTAGCAGCCGATCGACCTAGGGATACGGTTCAGGGTGGTGGGGCCCAGCCCCGTTGTTATGCTCTTCAAGCCAGGCCCGAGGCTGAGGCCTCAGATGCACTCATCACAGGTACGGTTCTGGTTTGTGATCGAGATGCTTCAGTACTATTTGATCCAAGGTCTACGTATTCATATGTTTCATCTTATTTCGCACCATGCTTGGTCATGCCTAGTGATGCATTGGGTGTTCCTATATATGTGTCTACACCGGTGGGGGACTCTATCGTAGTCGACCGAGTCCATCGTTCGTGTGTTGTAGTGATTGGGGGTCTTGAGACCCGTGTAGACTTGTTGCTCTTAGATATGGTTGACTTTGATATCATTCTGGGTATGGACTGGTTATCACCCTATCACGCCACCTTGGACTGCCATGCCAAGACTGTGACCTTTGCTTTGCCGGACATGCCTCGTTTAGAGTGGAGAGGCACTCCAGGTTATTCTACTCGCAGCGTCATTTCGTACGTGAAGGCTCGACGTATGGTCGAGAAGGGGTGTCTGGCCTATTTGGCCTATGTTCGTGATTCCAGTGCTGAGGTTCCTCATATAGATTCTGTGCCTATTGTCCGGGAGTCTCCAGATGTTTTCCCTTCAGACCTGCCGGATATGCCACCCGACAGGGACATTGATTTCTGTATTGATTTAGCTCCGGGCACCCAGCCCATTTCTATCCCGCTATATCGTATGGCCCCGCCGGAGCTGAAGGAGTTAAAGGACCAGCTGCTGGATTTGCTTGAGAAGGGTTTCATTAGACCCAGTGTCTCTCCTTGGGGTGCGCCGGTGTTATTTGTCAAGAAGAAGGATGGGTCAATGAGAATGTGTATTGATTACCGGCAATTGAACAAGGTAACGATTAAGAATAAGTATCCACTGCCGAGGATTGATGATTTGTTCGGCAGCTTCAGGGTGCTAGGGTATTCTCCAAGATCGACTTGCGATCTGGTTACCATCAGTTGAGGATTAGGGCATCCGATGTCCCTAAGACAGCTTTTCGTACTCGGTATGGGCATTATGAGTTCTTAGTCATGTCATTTGGGTTGACCAATGCCCCAACGGCGTTTATGGAGTTGATGAACCGAGTGTTCAGGCCATATTTGGACATGTTCGTGATAGTCTTTATTGATGATATTTTGGTGTACTCCCGCAGCCAGGAGGAGCACGAGCAGCACCTTAGAGTGGTTCTTCAGACTTTGAGGGATAGTCAGCTATATGCCAAGTTCTCCAAGTGTGAGTTCTGGCTAAGTTCAGTTGCATTTCTGGGTCACGTTGTATCAGTAGAGGGTATTCAGGTGGACCCGAAGAAGATTGAGGCAGTCAAGAACTAGCCTAGACCAGCATCAGCTACAGAGATTCGGAGTTTCTTGGGGTTGGCGGGCTACTATCGTCGGTTTGTGGAAGGGTTTTCATCTATTGCAGCCCCGATGACCAGGTTGACCCAGAAGGGTGCCCAGTTCAGATGGTCGGACGAGTGTGAGGCGAGCTTTTAGAAGCTCAAGACAGCTCTGACTACGGCACCGGTGTTGGTTTTGCCCACAGGATCAGGGCCTTATACAGTTTATTGCGATGTTTCCCGTATTGGGCTTGGTGCAGTGTTGATGCAGGACGGCAAGGTCATTGCCTATGCTTCAAGACAGTTGAAGATACATGAGAAAAACTATCCAGTGCATGACTTAGAGTTGGCAGCCATAGTTCACGCATTGAAGATTTGGAGGCATTATTTGTATGGCGTGGCGTGTGAGGTGTTCACTGATCACAAGAGTCTTCAGTACTTGTTCAAGCAAAAGGAGTTGAATTTGAGGTAGAGGAGATGGTTGGAGTTGTTGAAGGATTATGATGTCACCATTTTATATCATCTGTGGAAAGCCAATGTGGTGGCCGATGCTTTGAGTAGGAAGTCAGCCAGTATGGGCAGTCTTGCTTATATTCCGATCAATCAGAGGCCGCTTGCTTTGGATGTTCAGGCTTTGGCCAATAGATTTGTGAGGCTGGATATTTTTGAGCCTAGCCGAGTATTAGCTTGCACGGTCACTCGTTCTTCATTATTGGAGCGTATCCGTGATCGGCAGTTTGATGATCCCTATTTATGTGCCCTTAGAGACACGGTGCAGCGCGGAGGCACCAGGCATGTTACCTTAGATGCGTATGGAGTTTTGAGATTGCAGGGGCGAGTTTGTGTGCCCAATGTGGATGGACTTTGAGATTTGATTTTAGAGGAGGCCCATAGTTCCCGGTATTCTATTTATCCGGGCGCCGCTAAGATGTATCAGAATTTGCGGCAGCATTATTGGTGGCGTAGAATGAAGAAGGATATTGTGGCATATGTGGCGCGGTGTTTGAATTGTTAGTAGGTTAAGCATGAGCATCAGAGGCCTGGTGATTTATTTAAGAGGATTGAGCTTCCCGAGTGGAAGTGGGAGAGGATCACTATGGACTTCGTTACTGGGCTTCCGTTGACTCGGAAGAAGTTCGATGCAGTTTGGGTCATTGTTGATAGGCTGACCAAATCAGCGCATTTCATTCCTGTGGCAATCTCCTATTCATCTGAGAGATTAGCTGAGATTTATATCCGAGAGATTGTTCGTCTTCATGGTGTGCCGGCATCTATCATTTCGAACTGGGGTACACAGTTTACCTCGCGCTTCTGGAGAGCAGTTCAGCGAGAGTTGGGCACACGGGTCGAGTTGAGCACAACATTTCATCCCCAGACGGACGGATAGTCCGAGCGAACTATTCAGATTTTGGAGGATATGCTTCGAGCTTGTGTTATTGACTTTGGAGGTTCGTAGGATCAGTTCTTGCCTTTAGCGGAGTTTGCCTACAATAACAGCTACCAGTCGAGCATCCAGATGGCTCCTTATGAGGCTTTATATGGTAGGCGGTGTCGGTCTCTGATTGGATGGTTTGAGCCGAGAGAGGCTCGATTGATAGGTACAGATTTCGTTCAGGAGGCCTTGGACAAGGTCAGGATCATTCAGGATAGGCTTCGTTCAGCTCAGTCTAGGCAAAAGAGCTATGCAGATTGTAAGGTTCAAGATGTAGCTTTCATGGTTGGCGAGCGAGTATTGCTCCGAGTATCGCCTATGAAAGGCGTGATGAGGTTTGGGAAGAAGTGCAAGCTTAGCCCTAGATTCATTGGTTCGTTTGAGATCTTGATTGAGTGGGAGAGGTAGCTTATAGACTTGCCTTGCAGCCTAGCTTATCAGCCGTGCTCCAGTTTTCCATATATCCATGCTTCGGAGGTATCATGGCGATCCAGCCCACGTGTTAGATTTCAGCACTGTCCAGTTGGACCAGGACTTTTCTTATGAGGAGGAGGCGGTAGATATTCTAGACCAGCAGGTTCGTCAGTTGAGATCCAAGAGTTTTCCCTCTATTCGTGTTTAGTGGAGAGGTCAGCCCCTTGAGGCCTCGACCTAGGAGTCCGAGTCAACGGAAGCCCAGTAACGAAGTCCATAGTGATCCTCTCCCACTTCCACTCGGGAAGCTCAATCCTCTGAAATAAACCACCAGGCCTCTGATGCTCATACTTAACCCGCTGACAATTCAAACACCACGCCACACATGCCACAATATCCTTCTTCATTCTACGCCACCAATAATGCTGTCGCAAATCCTGATACATCTTCGCGGCGCCCGTATGAATAGAATACCGGGAACTATGGGCCTCCTCTAAAATCAAATCTCGAAGTCCATCCACATTGGGCACACAAACTCGCCCCTGCAATCTCAAAACTCCATCCGCATCTAAGGTAGCATGCCTGACGCCTCCGCGCTGCACCGTGTCTCTAAAGACACATAAATGGGGATGATCAAACTGCCGATCACAGATACGCTCCAATAATGAAGAACGAGCGACCGTGCAAGCTAATACTCGGCTAGGCTCAGAAATATCCAGCCTCACAAATCTATTAGCCAAAGCCTGAACATCCAAAGCAAGCAGCCTCTGACTGTCCGGAATATAAGCAAGACTGCCCATATTGGCTGACTTCCTACTCAAAGCATCGGCCACCACATTGGCTTTCCCCGGATGATATAAAATGGTGACATCATAATCCTTCAACATTTCCAACCACTTCCTCTGCCTCTAATTTAACTCCTTTTGCTTGAACAGGTACTGAAGACTCTTGTGATCAGTGAACACCTCACACGCCACGCCATACAAATAATGCCTCCAAATCTTCAATGCATGAACTATGGCTGCCAACGCTAAATCATGCACTGGATAGTTCTTCTCATGAGCCGTGCATCCAGTTTTCCATGTATCCATGCTTCGGAGGTATCACGGCGATCCAGCCCACGTGTTAGATTTCAGCACTGTCTAGTTGGACCAGGACTTGTTTTATGAGGAGGAGCCGGTAACTATTCTAGACCGGCAGGTTCGTCAGTTGAGATCCAAGAGTTTTCCCTCTGTTCGTGTTCAGTGGAGAGGTCAGCCCCCTGAGGCATCGACCTGGGAGTCCGAGTCTGACATGCGGAGTAATTATCCTCATCTTTTCCCCAACTCAGGTACTTCTTTCTTTTGTCTGTTCGAGGACGAACTGTTGTTTTAGAGGTGGAGAATGTGACGACCCAAAGGGTCATCACCTGTTTTTCTTACTCATTCCGTGCTTCTGAGACCTTGAAAACATCATTTAGGATTGCCTCGATTTGTGTGCAGTCCGGGCGTGTAGGCGGAAAACTTAAATATGAATTCTGTGAGAAAATGTTAAATTTTGATATTAAATTGATTAAATTTGACTTCCGTCAACATTTTGGGCAAACGGACCCGGACACATGATTTGACGGTCCCGGAGGGTCCGTAGGAAAATATGGGACTTGGGCGTATGCCCGGAATCAAATTCCGAGGTCCCAAGCCCGAGAAATGAATTTTTGTGTGAAATTGTTTTATAGAAATGATTAAGGAAAATGAAAATGAAATTTGATTAGAAGACTGTGGTATCGGGCCCGTATTATGGTTCCGGCGCCCGGTACAAGTCTTATATATGGTTTAAGCGCTTTCTATAAAGTTTGGTTAAAATCAGACGTCGTTTGACGTGTTTCGGACTTAAAACTCTAAATTTGAAAGTTTATGAAAAAATTTGTGATTTTGAGGTTGATTCGTTGTTTTTGATGTTATTTTGGCGATTTGATCGCACGAGTAAGTCCGTAGGATGTTATTGAGGTTGTGTGCATATTTGGTTTGGAGCCCCGAGGTCTCGGGTGAGTTTTGTATAGGTGTCGGATTGCATTTTTGCATTTTTGAAAAATCTGGTATCTCTGATTTGCAGGCTTCGCATTTGCGAAGCCAGTATTCGCAAATGCGAAGGTCCAGCTCTCGCAAATGCGAAGGCTGGTTCGCAAATGCGAAACCAGCCCAGGCCTGACAATGATCGCAAATGCGAAATCATTCTTCGCAAATGCGATGGTTCAGGGTTCGCAAGTGCGAGACCTTTTTCGCAAATGCGAAGGTCCCCTGATAGGCCTGAGTTTGCAAATGCGAACAAGAGTTCGCAATTCCCATAATTTGGTCGGGGTTCGCAATTGCGAACCCCTGTTAGCAATTGCGATAACTGCAGCCCAGCATATTTCATAGTTAGTCGAATTTTAAGTCATTTTTCACCCCACTTTCAAAATACAACTCTGTAGGCGATTTTCCAAGAACAAGACTTCTTCCAAATCATTTGTAAGTTGGTTTTTAATCATTTCTTTCAATCTTTAACATCAATTAACATGTTTTCAACTTAAAATCAATGGTTTTCATGGGTGAAATTGGGGGTTTTGGGTAGAACCTAGGTTTTCTAAAAATTGGGGATTTGCACCTCAATTTGAAGTTCGATTTTAAAACAAATTACATATTTGAGTTCATCGGGGAATGGGTAACCGGGTTTTGGTTAGAACATCGGGTTTTGACCATGTGGGCCCGGGGGGCGATTTTGGAATTCTTGGGAAAAAACTTGGGAAAAACATTTTTATGCATCCAAATTGATTCATTTAGCGTTTATTAAAGTAATTGAGTAATTTGTGACTAGATTCGAGCGGATTGGAGGTGGAATCACGGGGTAAAGCGATAGTTGAGGTTTGAGTGAAATTCAAGGCATCGAGGTAAGTGTTTGGTTTAACCCTAGCTTAAGGGAATAGGAATTGAGTCTTGTTTGCTACTTGCTAATTGATCGAGTACGATGTATAGGCATGGTGACGTGTATCTATACATTGGCGTCTAGCATGACCGTGAGTCCCTACTTTGCGAATAGTTTGGTTGTTGATATGCTTTCCATGTTTAATTGATAACTTCTATATATTGTAAAGACCTTGTTAAATAAATTGTGATCTTGAAACTTCATGGAGCATTGGCTCGGGTTGAATTACAAACTGTGAAGGTATATGAGATAAGTAACTCTTTGGAGCACTGGCTCAAGTGATACGACCGAAGGAACTTGACTTATCCGAACCGAACGATAGCGGCTTAAAGCGTTGCCTATCACGAGCAGCCTAGCTCCTAATGTGAACTATGAGATGAAAGTGAAAGAAAGAAAAGAGTTAATGAATTATTCCCTTGACGGGATGTTGTTGGTTGTTGATGTTGTACCCTTGCTGGGTTTTTAAATTGTTGTTGTGTACCCTTGCCGGGACTTCTATTCTTGTTGTAGTATTTTCCCTTTCCCTTGTTTGTAATTATTGATTGGGGTGAGGAAGAGTGTTAAAGCACGAAGGGTGATGCCGTGCATTGAATGATATTTGTGGATCGGGTTGCACGCCGCAATAATGTTAAATGATATGGATCGGGTTGCACGCCGCAACAATGATATTTATGGATCGGGTTGCACGCCTCAACAGTGTTGTTAAATATTAGGACCGGGTTGCGCGCTGCAACAATTATTGATACAAGTGTGTTTATTTTGGGTATTGGTTTCTTGTCCGCTGTAAATTTCAAGCTGCCCTTAGATTGTTATACTGGATTTACTATTAATACTGTTATCTCCCCGCAGCATGTTCCCCCCCCATATTGTTTACTTGTCTTGTATTTTCGATTCCGCTGTATATATCTATATAATTGTACAGGTTTATGTGGTAGTCTAGTCTAGCCTCGTCACTACTTCGCCGGGGTTAGGCTAGACACTTACCAGCACATGGGGTCGGTTGTGCTGATGCTACACTCTGTGCTATTTGCACAGGTCCAGGTTTCGAGCAGCAGCAACAACAGCATTAGTATGGGAGCAGGCCTTCAGTCCGTTGAGACCCGAGGTAGCCTTGCAGGCGTCCGCAAGCCCGGCGTCCCTTATTCTCTCTTTTTAGCCTGTTGCCTCATTGTATTCGAGACAAACAGCTTATGTTTTATTTCAGACGTTTGTGTTTAGTATTTCTTAGTAGTTCGTGAGTATTGTGACACCAGTCTTGGGTAGAGGATTATATTAACTATTTCGCATGTTGATTCAGTTTCTATAATTAAGACTTCCGCTACTATTTAATTTCATTATTTTTATATTGTTGCCATAAATTGTTAAAAGGGATTATGTTGTAAATGGAAAGTAATTAAAATTTTGCTTGCCTAGCTTCTACGAGTAGGCGCCATCACGACTCCCGAGGGTGGGAAATTCGGATCGTGACATTAAGGCACTGTTCCTCCATGTTTGCACTATAAATGTTTGACTTAGCTGCATTTGTGTTCAAACCTGATGCTTGTGAGAATATTTTAGCCCTCTCAAAATTAGCTCCACTGATTTCCATTCTCCTTTGCAAAAGAATAAGACATCATCTGCAAAGCATAGATGATTCAACTTGAGACCTCGACACTTTGTATGATATTGGAATCTTCTTTGTTCAGTAAGCCACTTCATAATTCTGGATAGGTACTCCATACAAATCACAAACTGGAGTGGGGATTTGTTAAAGAGATGCTACATGCACTTAATATCCCTTTGGATGCGTTTTATTTAATGAATAACTTAGAATTCACTCGAGAGAGGTAAGTAGGGTTGGCAATTTGAGCCCAAACCTATTTTACCCGCTTAAAAGAGTCTAAGGTTAAGCTGGTCATTGATCTGCCCATTTGTTAAACTCAACCCATCTTGACCCAACTCGTCTCAGCATATGCGCAACTTTGTTAAAATATCTTAAAGAATTGATATGTTATATATGACCTTAAAAAAAGAGAACTTAACTCATTTGGGAATTAAATAACTCATAAGAAAATAATACACAATAATTAATGCTTGGTAAGAGTTGGGGGAGAGGAGGGGAGTTGGGCTATGACTCAATTTTTTACCCATTTTGACCCATCTATCCCTGCCCAAGTAACTTTTTGGCGGGTTATTACCCCGCCCATTTCGACCCACCCAAAATCAATATAATCCAACCCGCTCATTTGATACTCCTAGAGATAATCATTCTTTTTTTGTGGGTGTGATTGACTGAATTCTTTTAAGATAGCTGAATTACTCATCATATATATAATTCTATCAAGATAAATGAGTTACTCATCATATATACGTTCTCATTCTAAAAGTAATGGATCTCATTTGATATTTATGTTGGGGCCAATTAAATGTGGATTCACACCGAAAAATTCTGTATTGGGATGAAGCGCTAGCTCCATAACAAAGGCAACTGTATAATTATTATTTAAACCCGATACTTTTAATTAAGGATGAAAAAATACTTATCACTCTAGTACAATTCTTGTCGGCTACTATGTTAATACGGTATATCAAATTCGCTCTTCCTTACCGCTCAAAGATGAGACAATTGCGACTGACTTTGGTTGAAGAAGCTTCAAGTTTATGAAATTATTTTAATTTCATTTTCAGAGATAATTAGTATATTTGATTTAATAAGATTTTTGATGTATTTGATTATATTTTAATACGGATTAGGTATTTCGTGGGAGGATCCAAAAGTTATTACCATAGTATAATGCCAAAAGAAGCGTCCCTTTTTCTTTTACTTTTTTCTTTTGACGCGTCCCTTTTGTTTTACTTGCTATTGCAAGTACGCAACAGCAACAGTGACATTCGTATCTGAAGGTTTGTCTTGAGGGGTCGTTTGATAAGATGCATTAGGTAAAATAACCTATGCATTAGTTTTGTGTATTAATAATATTTTGTTTGGTATACTTTTTGAATATATATTAATTATACAAGCATTAGTTATATACCCTATTTGATATTATCCTGTGCATAATTAATGCATAAGAAATCATGATATTGACAATGCAATGAATTTTAATGCATGCATCAATTTGGTTAAAGACAAAATTATCCTTCATTATGTTTGATTAAAATATGCTATTATATTAATGCAAGTTTGAAATAATCCAAAAAAGTGAGAAATAAAATTATATCCAGTGTAAATAATACTTAGCATATTTTATTTTTTTATAATAAATATTAAGTTCTATACTACGATATAGGTAGACAAATCGAATATTTTTTAAACCTTTTTCATATAAAAATATTCCTCAATATATGTTTCTTTTAAAAAGATAAGTGATGGACTGGTCATGAGGGTATTTTTATAAACAAACAATTATTTTAGAAATTATGCAATACTTTAATACATCAAACCAAACAATGGATAAGAAATACGTAAGCATAACTAATGCCAGCATAACTAATGCAAGCATAACTAATACCAGCATTACTAATACACCTTATTCAACATTATTCTTATACGCTCTTCCAAACGACCCCTTAAAGCAATAAATTTGGCGATTTTCTGTTGGTTATTTCGCAATGGTGACTACTTACGTGTTAAATAATGATACTTAAGGCACTACAAAAGGATATCAATGTACTCTCTCCGTCTCAAATTATCTATCGTAATTTTTAAAATAGTTATCTCAAATTATCTGTCATTTTAAAAGTTTTAGATAAAATTAATTATTATTTTTATTTTATCCTTAATAATAATAATTATTTTTGAAGATGGAGATAGCACATAAATAGAGTAAATATTCAATGAAGAAGAATTACATGTATATAAACAAGGGTAAAATAGTCTAAAATCCTTTTAAATAATATTTTTTTAAGGAACATGTAAAAGAGAAAAACGACATAATTTGAGACGGAAAGAGTAGGTACATACCTCCATAAGAATTCAGATTAGTTGGATTAAAGCCGGATGCATAAAGCTAAACAATATGTTTCCTAAGAGTCATGAAATTTTCAATGTAGTGGGTTAGGATGTATCCTATATGAGTACTCAATGATATATTTCTTTCCTTTTCCACTTGTGATAGAGAGGGTTTGAAGGGAGGGCAACATTGCCAGTTTTTGATTTCTTACTTGGTGATTATAAGGTGATTGATAAGTTTTTGGACTTTAGTAAATGAGCGAAAGTGAAGAGAAGTTTTAGAGGGTATTTGGATTGGCTTTTAAGCTGATCAAATAACCTTTTAAGCTCTTTTTAGTTTTTTTTCAGTGTTTGACAAAGTTAAAAAGTGCTTAAATAAGTTAAAACTGCTTAAAACAAGCCAAAAGCAATAAGTTGGGCAACCCCAACTTATTGCTTTTTGGCTTAAAAGCTATTTCTGCGAAAAGCTACTTTTTTTAAGCCAATCCAAACGGGCTCTTAGATGGTGCGTGATTTAACTACTCTCCTGTCTCTATTTATGTGACATGAAGTTTAAGAAATAAAGAACTTTTTTTTGTTTATAGTCTTAAATATGCCATAATATTTGTATGATTGCAATACTTTTTGAAACATGTGATCTCAAACCTGTAATAATGCAATAACATTTGTGTGGTTATAAATGTTTTCATAAGCAATAAGAAGTTAACGTTAAATTATTTTCAAATTTAAAAATGATCATTCTTTTTTAAATGAACTAAAAAGAAAATATGTTCAGCTAAACTGGAACGAATAGAATAATTAGTATTCCAAATGTAGAGATGTTGTATACGGTAATCAGTAATTTAATTAATAATGTTTTCTTCTTCGGTAACGAAAAATTATATCATATACATACTAGTTCTATCTTCTAAATGGATGGTCCGAAATTATTTCTATGGAGGGGTCTTATTGGCAAAAATTCGAATGAACGAGATCGAGAGGTAGTCCGAATTGTCAATTAATTACCAACTTATAATTGCTATTAAACGATTAACGTGGAAGAAAGATTTGTACACCTTATGTACTAAACAATGTGTTTGCCACTGGCTTCTTGAAAGCATCCTATTAATGAGAGAGTCGCGTTTTTCAATAAATAGGCAAAATTTTAGGAAAATTTTCACAGATGTAGCAACATTATGTATTTTACACACAAGGCAACTAAATAATTATATTGCCAGCAAAAATCCTTTAAATCATGTACCTTAAATCACGCATCCAAAGAGTTTCAGTTACACTAATTCTCCTCAATTAAGGTGATTAACATCCTTAGCATCAGACAATTGCATTATTCGTAACGGTCATAATCCTTTGTATTCCATATATTCCATATATTATATAAAGAGATGAGAAGCAAATAATGGGAAGCAAACAACCGAAACATCTAGTTTATTTTTTCATCAACCAATTCTCACACAATCTCTTCCTAATTTCTCGCATGAATATGACTTTCACCAAACGTAATTTTTGGTATATTACATATTTAACCAGGAACATTTAATAATATAAAAGGTATAATAATAAAATAATTTCATTATATATTTATGAAATAATTATGGTATATTATATATTTAATTATATAAATGGTATAAGGTGCATACATACATAGAAATAATTTCGAGATATTTACAGAGTAATATTGGTATAAATAATATATATTCAGAAGGCCGCTAAAATATTGATATAAAATTGGAATGTATTATATGTTATAATTCAGTTTGTAGTATTTTTATTGTATAAATATTACTATATGTTTGGAGTATGTACGTTATATAGCTGTATGAATTTCACTATGTATAATATAGTAGTATTATATACAACATATATAAATGACATAATGTACATGTATAAGTATAAACATATATGTTTATATAGTGATATATATATATATATATATATATATATATATATATATATATATATATATATATACGTAAAATATATCTAACATAAACCATCAAAATCAATAGAATAATGGAACGCATGAAACACCATAGGATGCATTCAATGTTAGATGTTGCCAGATCCGGGAAGTGTGTCAAAAGTTTTTTAAAATGGTAGAGAATGTCCCTGATGCAACAAGAATAATTGAGATGAAAAGAACTAATCCAGGAGCTGCAGCTCGAGGAAGATGAGACTAAATCAGGAACTGATTCGAGATATTTAGCTAACTCGTAAGAGAGAGAGTATAGAGAGAAGAGAGATGCTATTATATCTGAATGAATATGTACAATACAATTGTCGTGATACTTATACTTCAGCTGAATTAAGGAATCTATACTGCTAACTATCACTCACTTCCGCTAAATTCTTATAACAAACTGTAACTAACTTCTACCAGTACTAACTAACTCTACCAACTCAGCTTCTTCTCAATGCTAAATTCTGCAATTGCATCAATAACCCCTAATCAAGAACACCCTTTCCCTCAAGGGTGAAGGAAGGAAATCTTTGTTGTAAGTCAGTGTCACGACCCTAAACCCAGACCCGGTCGTGATGGCGCCTCTCGTGAAGACAAGGCCAGCTGACACATTTTCAATCCAGTTTTTAAGCAATTAAACAGTAAGCATTATGTCTAAAACATGATATAAACTCAAAAGTACAATGACAGTACAAAACAATTTGCGGAATATAACCCAACTTAGCCCGATACCGGAGTGTCACTAGTCATGAGCATCTACTACAATTTGCCTAGCCACATCAAGACCGAAATGGTCGGAAAAATCGCAATAATACATAAGGAGGAATAAAGAGGGAGAAAGCAGAGCCGCGATCGCCAGGCAGCTACTTTGCTAACTCCAAGGACAACTGCCACCAAGCTCAGAAAATACCTGAATCTGCACACAAGGTGCAGGGAGTAAAATGAGTACTGCCAACTCAGTGAGTAATAATCATAACTAAAGTCTGAATGGTGAGAAATCACGAAAAGAGCATCATCATGCTGTATAGAAGCAGTTTCAAAAGCCAGTAGAAAGCAATGAAGCTGTAAAATCCCTTAAAACATCTTAGCTCGGTTTAAACTTCTTTAAAAAAATGACTTTTTCAACAGTTACGCAAATGAATGCAGAACAACTAGTATAGATAAGCACAGAAATCCGCCCCTCGGGCACAAATACACAATTAAACAGGTAAATCACAAGCAAATAAGAAAGATAAGCACATAAGGTTCGCCTCTCGGGCACAATGTCAACAAATCTGCCCCTCGGGCAATATCTCAGATCAGTACCAGCCCCCCGGGCAATCACATAGAACAATACCAGCCCCTCGGGCAATCACATAGAACAATATCAGCCCCTCGGGCTATATCTCACATCACAATGGGTACCCGCGCTCACTGGGGGTGGCAGACTCCAGAAGGCCCCCTTACGGCCCAAGCGCAATAACAAGCCATCTTGTGGCATCAAATCTAGGCCCTCGGCCTCATATCAATCAAGCCACCTCGTGGCATACATATTTTAGGCCCTCGGCCTCAAATCGGCATCAGTGTATCACTGCTGCGGCGTGCAGCCCGACCCAAAAGATATCCTCACAACACAGGCCCTCGGCCTTACTCAGTAAAAAATCACGTAAGCCTCTCAGGCACAAGTAAAACAGTGTTTCTCAGCCCAAAACATCATTTAAATATCATTTGAGTATTAAAACTGAGTGAACATGGTTGAGTTTTGAAAACAGTGGAAATTAACATGACTGAGTTCAAGCATAAAGTCAAAACATTGAGGAAATATCAACAAAGATCCCCGAAGGGTTCAAATAGTTGGCACGAAGCCCAAATATGGCATTCAGCCCAAATAATGATGATAACAAATAGATTTCAGTCAAATACGCGGTAAAATCATCAATCGGGACGGACTAAGTCGCAGTCCCCAAAAGTGCACGACCCCACGCTCGTCATCAAGTGTGTGCCTCACCTCAATATACCACTACGATGTGCAATCCGGGGTTTCAAACTCTCAGAACATCATTTACAATCATTACTCACCTCGAACCGGCTACATCTCTAGATCGCGATGCCTTTGCCCCTCGAATCGGCCTCCACGCGCGTCAAATCTATCCAAAATCAGAACGAGGGCATCAAAATATGCTAAGGGGACAAAGCCCAAGCGAAAACAATCAATAAAGGGCACAAATCCCGAAATTACCAAAACCCGACCCCCGGGCCCACATCTCGAAATTCAGAAATTTTCACACCAACAGGATCCTTATCTCCCCACGAGTTCGTACATATCAAGAATACAAAAACCGGAGTCCAAATCACCCCTCAAATCCCCATTTAGAAGTTTCTTAAACTCAAGCCCTAATCCTCCATTTATAGCCCTTTAATCCTTTTCATTGCAGCCTTAATCCATGAAATACTACCATAGAAATGTGTTTTAGGTCCAAAAATCCTTACTTTAACGAAGTCTCTTGATTTCTCTCTTCAGAATCGCCCAAAAAGCTCCAAGGTCGAAGTCAAAAATGGTGAAATAACCCAAACTCGCGAAGTGAAATAACATATATGCTCTGCCCAGGTCTTTCCACATCTGCGGTCAAAAATCTGCTTCTACGGTACCGCATTTGCAGTCTAAACCTCCGCTTCTGCGGAATTACTTAAGTTCCCAAAAATTGCATCTGCGATAAACAATCCGCACCTGCGACTCCGCAGGTGCGGTCCCACACCGCATCTGCGGTTCCTGGGAAATTATCAACCATCCGCTTCTGCGGCTCCTCTTCCGCACGTGCGACGCCTGCGGTCCCCAAACTGCAGGTGCGAAAACACCAGCAACAACAAAAAAACTTCTGTAGCTTCTAACTTCAAAAATGGTCCAATTGACCACCCGAAACTCACCCGAGGCCCCCGGGACCTCAACCAAAGGCACCAACATATCCAAAATCCTTATTCAAACTTGTTCCAATCATCAAAATACTTCAAACAACATCAAATCATCCAAAACACCTCGGATTCAAGCCTAAGCTTCTAAAAACTTCCGAATTCCGCTTTTGATCAAAAACCTAACCAAACCACGTTCGAATAACCTGAAATTTTGCACACACATCACAACGAAGCTACTGCCACTCTCGGAATTCCATTCTGACCCTTATATCAAAATCTCTCCTACCCACCGGAGATCGCCAAAATCTCAATTTCGCCAATTCAAGCCTAAACCTTCCACGGACTTCCAAAATGCATTCCGATCACGCTCCTAAGTCCCAAATCACCTAACGGAGCTAACCAAATCATAAAAATGCCGACCCGAGATCATACACAAGCAAGTCAAATATTGGTCAAACCTTTCAAATTTCAAGCTTCAAACTGGGAGTTGTTCTTCCAAATCCATTCCGATTACCCTGAAAACCAAAACCAACGATTTGCATGAGTCGTAATACATCACACGGGGCAAGTCATGCCCGGGAACTGACGAACAAAAATGCAAAAGCTCTAAATGACCGGTCGGGTCGTTACATCCTCCTCCACTTAAACATACGTTCGTCCTCGAACGTGCCCAGAGTTGTTCCAAGAGCCAACCAATCGCTGAATATCCTTACCATGCATATACCCGGGGGTGATCCCACGTCACCCTATCTCATATAGGTCCGATAACACATATAAACTAAAATTTCACAATCCAATCTAGCCCATAAACCATAGAACCACATCTCACTTCTGAAATCCTCAATGCGATCAGAATCTCACATTTATACTGCGAATAAGCCCGAACAAGCTGTGTGAGCACGTGATTTTTGCCCCAAGCAAATTAATTCCGAAAGTTTCAAATAATTGATTTCTTTATTATTTTACAATTTTTTGTGAATTTTTGTTTGAGTTTTTGTGTTAATTGGTTGCATTTCTCATAAAAAATACAGAAAATATGCACATACATTTAAGGATTTTAATTTCACAATTGTTAGTATTAATTAGGTATTAATTAGATTTAGAATAAAGAAAAAAATATAATAATAAGTCTTGTTGCACTCTTAATTGTTATTTGTTGCGTTTTATTTCTAAATAGAGTTTTAAGTAATTTTAGGAAGTTTAAATAGTTTAATTGAGTCTTTGTCTTGTTTTAGCATTTTTAAAATTAAGGAAAAATGAATAAATACAAAATACAAAAATACAAAATGAAATACAAAAGAAATGCAAAAGGGGCTGCCAGAAATTGGGCCCAAATGGCTGAGCCCAAATAAAAATAGGCCTGATCCGTCCCAGACCCGTCCAACCTTACCTGGTCCAATTCCCCAGCCCACGTGAAACGACGTCGTTTGGACTCGTTCAATCAGGACCGTCGAGGTTCCTTGATCGAACGGTCCTGAAGCTGGTTTTACTTAATATATATATGTCCGAAACACACCCCCTACCCCCTCGTTCATCTCCCCCGCACCCCCACTCTCACATCTCACCGGAAATCGCCACACCGTAGCCCCACCGTACCCCACTGTATCTCCACCCCTTTGCCACCGTCCGCCGCCGGCGGCGAAGCTCCAAACCACCCAAAAAATACACCCCTTACTCCTCTCTTCCTCCTCTTTCCAACCCCCAAAACCACTTCCCTCGAATCATAGCCATATGCCTCGAATATTAGATCAAAATTTCCGGCCAAAACACAACCTTGTCCAAACCGGCCCAAATTTACACCCCACAGTCTCCATGACCTCCCCATCATTAATCCCTGACCAAAACCTTTCGAATCTTGCCATAACTCCTCGAATTTCAAATCTTAAAACCGGCAGAACCCTAGCTCAAAAATTTAGGGATTTTTGACCGTAATTTCC
>NW_017678675.1:0-14330 GCF_001879085.1 Nicotiana attenuata
CTTGTGATTAACTATTAACTAAATTAGACTATCCTAATTTTCTAAACAAGAATTAAACCGAGAAGTATTTGGTTCTAAACTAATTAAATAAAGAATATAAATAATGAACTTTTAACAGGGAGAAAGAGCATATATTTATGATATCAATGTAATGAAAACGATCTAGGGTTATGGGCTATCTAACATTTCTATTGTATTCTTCAATTGAATTGACTAACTAATTTATCTAGTTTATTGGTTGACAGGGTTAATATTGCTTGTAGCCTTCTCCCGAAGTACCACTCGCCTATTCAAGCTAACCTAACGCCTATATTCCTATGGAATTAGGATTAACAAGAACGCATTTACAATTCCCGTATAATAACCAAGCAAGGCGATTAGGTATATTCTTATCCTAACCGCAAATCCGCTCCCCCTAAGAGTTAAGATCTTGCTCTACTCAATCTTATATGCAATCTAGAATTCCCTCTCCCGAGTTCAATCCTAAATTCGTAGATAGTATTCAATTGGTGATCAAGCAATCAAATATTTAAGCGCAAGATTGAATAAATAAACCAATATGATAAACTAAGAAATCAAAATTAATATCCGAATAACAATAGTCATGAAAGAACCACAACCCTAGAACGTGAAGTTTAGCTCCACATAGACATGGTACCAAAACAACAAATCATACAAAGAAACATAAAAAGACTAAGTTGGTGGAAGAAAAGATGAAACCCGGCCTCCACGGCGGCTCTGTGCTCTTCCTTGGTCAAAAATTGCTCTAAAAAACGTTCTCCTATGTATATATACCAAGTAGGGTTGGGCCCAAACAATTATACCTTCTCCAATGTGAAAAAGGATACTTTTCCCGGGTGAGACGCACGACTTCGCGCAAACTTCGCGCACCATTCTGCCTCGGCTTGTAATACGTGCGAACTATGCGCGATTCGCGCATTTTTCACCCTGTTCCGTTCCGAAGTTGGAAAAACGTAAAACATCAAAGTTGTATCCCTTTGAGTTATCTTTCCAACCATATATTGTGGAGCCAAAATGGAGTTCTGAGCAAAAAGTTATTTCTATTTTACTAGACAGTATGCAATCTGCCTACTGAAGTCTTCGTTTGCTCTAACTATCATCCGTTGACCCCAAACACGATCCCGGCTTAATTCCTTGAACTTTCACTCAAACTTTAAAGCTCCAACTCACTTTAATTCATTCCATAACATGTACATAGCTCGGAATCACTCCTACAAGGCATAAAACACACCATTAGTGCAAAATACTAGCGATTAAAGCTCAAACTCAATTAAAGTGCAGTAATTAGAGTGTAATAATCGACTAAAATACACAATTATAGCCTATCATCAACACCCCACACTTAAACGTTGCTCGTCCTCGAGCAAACAAACTACATCAAACTACACTTTATGAAGACACGACCTTTTTAAACAATTCTCCTAACTAATCACACCAAGAATATTTATTATAGACTAAGCACAAGAGTGTAACATCTTCACCTCAAGATTTGACTCACAAGTACCACGCATTATTCGCAACTCACCCACTTACTCTAACATAGAGGTCAATGACATTACCTTTCCTTCATGAATCAAGTGCCCTCACACAACCAACGAGAGTAGTCCCACACAATAAAATTTAAGAACACTTAGGAACTCAAGATAGAAAGAATTCACTCACTCTTAGAAATAACATTCATATGCCACAAAAGATGCACCATAGGCTTTCCCGTAGTGTACTACTCTACTAATCGAGCTCATTCAGTCTAGGATCAAGTAGGACTTTATTTTGTTGTAATGTAGGCTGAGGGACGGGTAGGATACATTTAGATATAAGAGTGACTACACCTCCCTAAGCACTTTAATACATATACTTTAACATTTAAAACTCCATACTTATGTCAAACCATAAATCCACCTTCACATCAATATATATTAACTCCCCACTTCTTTAAGAACAATTATATCAAGAGTCACCACTATCAAATATTTTCACAGCAGTACAACTATCTCTTTTTTTTTCTTTTTCAATTCAAGTGGCTCTTACTTTTTTTTCAAAACAGTGCACCTTTCTCCTTATTTCATTAGTTCCACTCAAAAGCCAAACCAACCACCCCACACTTTAACTTTTATAAAGTTCATGACAATTCAAGTGCTCATGAGAGGTGAAAATGTTCAAATAGATGGTTAATTCAAACAAATGAGTAAGGCTTGTAATGTGGTTGCCAAAGAAACAGGATTACAGGCTCAAAGGGGTTAACTATGATACATAACAATTAGGCGGGTAAAATATTTATATGGCTCAACAAAGAAACGCCTAATCACTTCCAAGACTGAACAAAACTACTATTTCGCTTTGCAAACATACGGGGCAAGTTCTAGACATCGAATGCAATGCACAGAATAACACAAAACCTTACACACACATGGCACATAACTCACTCAGGATTAGACTCATCAAGACACTCTAGTCAAAGAAGTTAAGCAAAGTTAAGATCATACAATTTAAGCGCCTTATTTAACGTCGCGGCACGACGCCATCACTTTCACCACTTTTCCTTCCACTTTGAGGATATAAATTGCGCCCCCAATTTTTGCATCAACTTTTGTATCACGTTCCTGGGGCGGTGGTGTAAAAATAAAGAAACCAAGGAATAGGTATCGCATCTTGCACTTCTTGACTTTTAAGTGAGGAATG
This sequence comes from Nicotiana attenuata, assembly GCF_001879085.1. Lineage (NCBI taxonomy): Eukaryota > Viridiplantae > Streptophyta > Magnoliopsida > Solanales > Solanaceae > Nicotiana > Nicotiana attenuata. The sequence continues at coordinate 2,701 of NW_017678675.1, forward strand.
TCGTTTTGTCTCCTTGGTATCGCAAATTTCAGAATATAAACACTTTGTTCCTCATCTATTGAATCCTCCACATGCTTGAATGGATCAATTTCCATGTCACCAACCAAACACAATGTTGAAAAGTGTTTAGAATGAGGTCCAATACGCTCAAACTCCAAAATTGCATTATTTTTTACATCCTCAATTTCGCACTCTTCAACCTCGGCAACATCAACAAAAGCATGGTCTAATGATTGGTATTCTCGTTTTAGCTCCTCAATTTGGCCTAGAAGATCTTTTTCAGCTTCACACAACTCATCACTAAATTGTTGAGCGTTACACACATCAACTTTTGCACTCAATTGAGCCTCTAAGTCGTGAATAGAACTTCCAAATGTATCGGTCTCTTGTCCCAGTTCAGCTCTTCCTTCTATAAATTGTTGCATCTCATTCATAATTTTCTCACGGAAACCTCCATATTCCTCTAATAATTTCTCGTGCATATCAAGAATGCGAACATCATGTTCTACATCATCCAATTCGTTGCTCCTGTCAAACTCATAAGAATTATTAGAATCAACATAAGAAGGGATTGGAGTAGGATAACAACACTTAGGACAATTATTCCAACTTCCATCACAAATAGTACAAGATGGAGATGGTGCACACAACTCGGTATTGGGAATGTTTTTACAATATTGCCACAAGTGGGGTCCTTTACAATATGGACAAGGATCACAAAAACAAGAATACTTATTATCCCACCACTTTTCGTTCAAAGATGCCATATATATATATATATATATATATATATATAATACTAACTACACTAGACTAAAATTAAAAACTTAAATAGATAAAAAGTAAAAATCTAATCTAGTAAAATAGTTAATTTCTAAGTCCCCGGCAACGGCACCAAAAACTTGTTGCTCACAAACGCACACGCAAGTATACGTGGTCGACAAGTAATATAGGATTGTAAGTCCAGATATTGTACCCACAGGGACTTGTGATTAACTATTAACTAAATTAGACTATCCTAATTTTCTGAACAAGAATTAAACCGAGAAGTATTTGGTTCTAAACTAATTAAATAAAGAATATAAATAATGAACTTTTAACAGGGAGAAAGAGCATATATTTATGATATCAATGTAATGAAAACGATCTAGGGTTATAGGCTATCTAACATTCCTATTGTATTCTTCAATTGAATTGACTAACTAATTTATCTAGTTTATTGGTTGACAGGGTTAATATTACTTGTAGCCTTCTCCCGAAGCACCACTCGCCTATTCAAGCTAACCTAACGCCTATATTCCTGTGGAATTAGGATTAACAAGAACGCATTTACAATTCCCGTATAATAACCAAGCAAGGCGATTAGGTATATTCTTATCCTAACCGCAAATCCGCTCCCCCTAAGAGTTAAGATCTTGCTCTACTCAATCTTACATGCAATCTAGAATTCCCTTTCCCGAGTTCAATCCTAAATTCGTAGATAGTATTCAATTGGTGATCAAGCAATCAAATAATTAAGCGCAAGATTGAATAAAATAAACTAATATGATAAACTAAGAAATCAAAATCAATATCCGAATAACAATAGTCATGAAAGAACCACAACCCTAGAACGTGAAGTTTAGCTCCACATAGACATGGTAGCAAAATAACAAATCATACAAAGAAACATAAAAAGACTAAGTTGGTGGAAGAAAAGATGAAATCCGGCCTCCACGGTGGCTCTGTGCTCTTCCTTGGTCAAAAATTGCTCTCAAAAACGTTCTCCTATGTATATATACCAAGTAGGGTTGGGCCCAAACAATTATACCTTCTCCAATGTGAAAAATGACACTTTTCCCGACGGTGAGCTGCGCGAACTCTGCGCGACTTCGCACAAACTTCGCGCACCCATTCTGCCTCGGCTTGTAATACGCGCGAACTATGCGCGTTCGCGCATTTTTCACCCTGTTCGGTTCCGAATTTGGAAAAACGTAAAACATGAACGTTGTAGCCTTTGAGTTAGCTTTCCAACCATATATTGTGGAGCCAAAATGGAGTTCTGAGAAAAAAGTTATTTCTATTTTACTAGACAGTGCGCAATCTGCCTACTGAAGTCTTCGTTTGCTCTAACTATCATCCGTTGACCCCCAAATACGATCCCGACTTAATTCCTTGAACTTTTACTCAAACTTTAAAGCTCCAACTCACTTGAATTCATTCCATAACATGTACATAGCTCGGAATCACTCCTACAAGGCATAAAACACACCATTAGTGCAAAATACTAGCGATTAAAGCTCAAACTCAATTAAAGTGCAGTAAATTAGAGTGTAATAATCGACTAAAATACACAATTATAGCCTATCATCATCTTCCCCTACCTCGGCCTCTAGCACGGCCTCGTCCTCGCCCTCTTCCCCTAGCGGGAGCTGCCTGGGGCTCGGACTGCTGATCGGTAGATGAAGAAGCGCGTGTTCTTGCCATCTGCGAAAGAACAAAGTAGAAATCCAATTAGCATTGAGAAACAGAACCGCACAACTAGAAAGAACAAATGTGAAACTTTTCCTAACTCTGTAGCCTCTAGGGGATAAATACAGACGTCTCCGTACCGATCCCTCAGACTCTACCAAGTTTGTCCGTGAGTTGTGAGACCTATGTAACCTAGTGCTCTGATACCAACTTGTCATGACCCGGATTTCCCAACCTTGGGAGTCGTGATGGCGCCTACTCGTAGAAGCTAGGCAAGCCAAAATTTAGTTACTTTTCGTTTACAACATAATCCCTTTTTAACAATTTATAACAACAATATAAAAACAACAAAATTAAATAGTAGCGGAAGTCTTAATTATAGAAACTGAAACAAAATGCGGAATAGTAAATATAAGCCTCTACCCAAGACTGGTGTCACCATACTCACAAACTACTAGGAAATACTAAACACAAACGTCTGAAAGAAACATAAGTTGTTTGTCTCGAATACAATGAGGCAACAGGCTAAAAAGAGAGAATAAGGGAGACTCCGGGCCTGCGGACGCCTGCGAGGCTACCTCGGGTCTCACCGGACTGAAGGCCTGCTCCCGTACTAATGCTGCTGCTGCTGCTCGAAACCTGGACCTGTGCAAATAGCACAGAGTGTAGCATCAGCACAACCGACCCCATGTGCTGGTAAGTGTCTGGCCTAACCCCGGCGAGGTAGTGGCAAGGCTAGGACTAGACTCCAGATAAACCTGTGCAGATATATATACAAGTACAACGGAAAGTAGCAAGAAAATAACAATTTAAGCTTGGGAAAGGAGCATGCTTCAGGGGTAACAGATGGAAACAAAATATCAGGAATAATGGTACGTACATCTACAGTTTAACTTCTGACAATAATGAAAAGATAAGACAACTTTCATATTCATCTCATCATGTTGCAGGCGTGCAACCCGATCCCATTTCTCAATATCTTGTGGTAGGCGTACCACCTGCTCCCATTTCAGTATCACTCGTGGTAGGCGTACCACCCGCACCCATTTCAATGTCACTCGTGGTAGGCGTACCACCCGCTCCCATTTCAATATCACTTGTGGTAGGCGTACCACCCGCTCCTATTTCAATATCACTCGTGGTAGGCGTACCACCCGCTCCCATTACTTTCAACACAGTACACAATACAATCCCGGCAAGGGAACAATCAAATCAATACTCTTCCCGGCAAGGGAACGATAACAACCAGTCAAACATCCCGACAAGGGAGAGTCAGCTATAACCACTTCTATTCAACTTCTTCCTGGCACAACTAATACCAATATTTAATCATAACGTTCCTAGAATCAACAATAATACATATGAAGCGCAATAAACCACAACGGAGTCATAACAATTATAATACAAGACTCACGGTCATGCTTGACACCGACGCGTGGATACTCGTCACCATGCCCATACGTCGTACGCAACACAAAAACAAATAGCAATTATGACTCAACTCCTAATCCCTTAAGTTAGGGTTAGACCAAACACTTACCTCAACCTCCACGGCCAAATCAATCCACAACGACCGCTTTCCCTCTCGAATTCGGCTCCAACTCAATCAAATCTATACAATAATGACTTCATAATATCAATATATGCTAAACAAATCGAACCAATGTCTAATTATAGATTTCCAAGCTTTCTTCCCAAAAATCCCAAAATCGCCCACGGGCCCGCTTGGTCAAAACACGAGGTTCGGACCAAAATCAAATCCCCCATTCACCCAAGAGCCCGAATATATAATTTGTTTTCAAATTTGACCCCAAAACTAGGTCTAAATCAAGAAAATATAAAAAGCCCTAACTCTACCCTTTTCCCCTAATTTCTACCCTAGATTACATGATTTAAGCTTAGGAATTCAATAAATAATAATGAAAAATGAAGAAAACGAGTTGGGATTTACTAACCCAAGAGGTCTTGATGAAAGGAAGATTCAGTGAATGCCTAAAGGCCTTGGAGAAGAAGAAACTCGGATGTTTTTATGAATATTTCGCGACTACACTGTTCTGAAATTTAAAAATATAACTGGGCAAAATTGCCCTTCGCGTTCGTGGGAGTAAGGCCGCGTTCGCGAAGGGTCACACTGACAGAGCACCGCGATCGCGGGACAGGTAACGCGAACGCGTAGAAGGAAATGTGGGGGGTCTAAAGTCTGGTCTATGCGAACGCGTTGGTAAGGATGCGAACGCGAAGAAAAGGGTTTACAAAACTACGCGAACGCGATGGTGTTAATGCGAACGCGTAGAGGAAAATTGGGCTAGGCCTTTCAGGGGCAAATTACCCTACGCGAACACGAGTGGAGTGACGTGAACGCGAAGGAGGAAGGAATCAGAGCTATGCGAACGCGGGGTTTGCTCCGCGATCGCGAAGAAGACTTGCCTGCAACAGCTGAAGCTTATTTTCTGCAACTTTCCTAAGTTCAAAACCACCCCGGAACACTTCCGAAACACTCCCGAGCCCTCGGGGCTCCCAACCAAACACACACACTAACTCAACAACATCCTACAAACTTAACCGTGCGATCAAATGGCCAAAATAATATCAAAAACAATTAATCAAACCTCAAAATCAATAGTTTTTCTTCAAACTTCATAACTTTCAAATTTAGAACTTATAGTCCGAAACACGTCAAACGACGTCCGATTTCAACCAAACTTCACAGAAATATCGTAAATCACATATATGACCTGCACCGGGCACCGGAACCAAAATACGGGCCTGATACCAACACGTTCTAATCGATTTCCATTTAAATTTTCCTTAATAATTTCAGAAAAACAATTTTACTCAAAAATTCATTTCTCGGGCTTGGGGCCTCGGAATTCGATTTCGGGCATACGCCCGAGTCCCATATTTTTCTACGGACCCTCCGGGACCGTCAAATCACGGGTCAGGTCCGTTTACCCAAAATGTTAACCAAAGTCAAACTTATTCATTTTAATACCAAATTTTAGCATTTTTCATAGAATTTCACATTTAGGTTTTCCGGCTACGCTCCCGGACTGTGTACGCAAATCGAGGCGATCAAAAATGAGGTTTTCAAGGCCTCGGAAGCACGGAATAAATAGGAAAACAGGTGATGACCCCTTTGGGTCGTCAAATTCTCCACCTCTAAAACAACCGTTCGTCCTCGAACGGACAAAAGAAAGAAGTACCTGAGTCGGGGAAAAGATGAGGATAACGACTCCGCATGTCAGACTCGGACTCCCAGGTTGATGCCTCAGGGGGCTGACCTCTCCACTGAACATGAACAGAGGGAAAACTCTTGGATCTCAACCGACGAACCTGACGGTCTAGAATAGCTACCGGCTCCTCATAAGAGAAGTCCTGGTCCAACTGGACAGTGCTGAAGTCTAACACGTGGGTTGGATCGCCGTGATACCTCTGAAGCATGGATACATGAAAAACTGGATGCACGGCTGATAAGCTAGGCGGCAATGCAAGTCTATAAGCCACCGCTCCCACTCGATCAAGAATCTCAAACGGACCAATGAACCTAGGGCTAAGCTTGCCCTTCTTCCCGAACCTCATCACGCCCTTCATAGGCGACACTCGAAGCAATACCCGCTCACCAACCATGAAAGCTACATCTCGAACCTTACGATCTGCATAGCTCTTTTGCCTAGATTGAGCCGAACGAAGCCTATCCTGAATGATCTTGACCTTGTCCAAGGCCTCCTGAACCAAATCCGTACCTATCAACCGAGCCTCTCCCGGCTCAAACCATCCAATCGGAGACCGACACCGCCTACCATACAAAGCCTCATAAGGAGCCATCTGGATGCTCGACTGGTAGTTGTTGTTGTAGGCAAACTCCGCTAAAGGCAAGAACTGATCCCACGAACCTCCAAAGTCAATAACACAAGCTCGAAGCATATCCTCCAAAATCTGAATGGTCCGCTCGGACTGACCGTCCGTCTGGGGATGAAATGTTGTGCTTAACTCAACCCGTGTGCACAACTCTCACTGAACTGCTCCCCAAAAGTGTGAGGTAAACTGCGTACCCCGGTCCGAAATGATAGATACTGGCACACCATGAAGGCGAACAATCTCCCGGATATTGATCTCAGCTAATCTCTCGGATGAATAGGAGACTGCCACAGGAATAAAATGCGCTAACTTGGTCAGCCTATCCACAACGACCCAAACTGCATCGAACTTCTTCCGAGTCAACGAAAGTCCGGTAACAAAGTCTATAGTGATCCTCTCCCACTTCCACTCGGGAAGCTCAATCCTCTGAAATAAACTACCAGGCCTCTGATGCTCATACTTAACCCGCTGACAATTCAAACACCGCGCCACATATGCCACAATATCCTTCTTTATTCTATGCCACCAATAATGCTGCCGCAAATCCTGATACATCTTCGCGGCGCCCGGATGAATAGAGTACCTGGAACTATGGGCCTCCTCTAAAATCAACTCTCGAAGCCCATCCACATTAGGCACACATACTCAGCCCTGCAATCTCAAAACTCCATCATCATCTAAGGTAACCTGCTGGGCACCTCCACGCTGCACCGTGTCTCTAAGGGCACACAAATGGGGATCATCAAACTGCCGATCACGGATACGCTCCAATAATGAAGAACGAGCGACTGTGCAAGCTAATACTCGGCTAGGCTCAGAAATATCCAGTCTCACAAATCTATTGACCAACGCCTGAACATCCAAAGCAAGCGGCCACTGACTGACCGGAATATAAGCAAGACTGCCCATACTGGCTGACTTCCTACTCAAAGCATCGGCCACTACATTGTCCCTTCCCGGATGATATAAAATGGTAACGTCATAATCCTTCAACAATTCCAACCATCTCCTTTGCCTCAAATTCAACTCCTTTTGCTTGAACAGGTACCGGAGACTCTTGTGATCAGTGAACACCTCACATGTCACACCGTACAAATAATGCCTCCAAATCTTCAAGGCATGAACAATAGCTGCCAACTCCAAATCATGTACTGGATAGTTCTTCTCGTGAATCTTCAACTGCCTCGAAGCATAGGCAATGACCTTGCCATCCTGCATCAGCACTACCAAGCCCAATACGGGAAGCATCACAATAAACTGTATAAGGCCCTGATCCTGTGGGCAAAACCAACACCGGTGCCGTAGTCAGAGCTGTCTTGAGCTTCTGAAAGCTCGCCTCACACTCGTCCGACCATCTGAACTGGGCACCCTTCTGGGTCAACCTGGTCATCGGGGCTGCAATAGATGAAAACACCTCCACGAACCGACGATAGTAGCCTGCCAACCCTAAGAAACTCCGAATCTCTATAGCTGATGCTGGTCTAGGCCAGTTCTTGACTGCCTCAATCTTCTTCGGGTCCACCTGAATACCCTCTGCTGGTACAACGTGACCCAGGAATGCAACCGAACTCAGCCAGAACTCACACCTGGAGAACTTGGCATATAACTGACTATCCCTCAGAGTCTGAAGAACCACTCTAAGGTGCTGCTCGTGCTCCTTCTGGCTGCGGGAGTATACCAAAATATCATCAATAAAGACTATCACGAACATGTTCAAATATGGCCTGAACACTCGGTTCATCAACTCCATAAATGCTGCTGGGGCATTGGTCAACCCAAATGACATGACCAAGAACTCATAATGCCCATACCGAGTACGAAAAGCTGTCTTGGGGACATCGGATGCCCTGATCCTCAATTGATGGTAGCCATATCGCAAGTAAATCTTGGAAAATACCTTGGCTCCCTGAAGCTGGTCAAACAAATCATCAATCCTCGGTAGTGGATAATTATTCTTGACCGTTACCTTGTTCAATTGCCGGTAATCAATACACAATCTTATTGACCCATCCTTCTTTTTGACAAATAACACCGGCGTACCCCAAGGAGACACACTGGGTCTAATGAAACCCTTCTCAAGCAAATCCTGCAACTGCTCCTTTAACTCCTTCAACTCCGGCGGGGCCATACGATATGGTGGAATAGAAATGGGCTGAGTGCCCGGAACCAGATCAATGCAGAAATCAATATCCTTGTCGGGTGGCATACCCGGCAGGTCTGAAGGGAAAACATCAGGGAACTCACAAACAACGGGCACAGAATCAATAGAGGAAACCTCAGCACTGGAGTCCCGAACATAAGCTAAATAAGCCAAACACCCCTTCTCGACCATATGCCGAGCCTTCACATACAATATGACACGGCGGGTAGAATGACCTGGAGTCCCTCTCCACTCTAAGCGAGGCATACCTGGTAAAGCTAAGGTCACAATCTTGGTATGGCAGTCCAAGATAGCGTGATAGGGTGATAACCAGTCCATCCCCAATATGATATCAAAGTCAACCATATCTAAAAGCAACAGATCTACACGAGTCTCCACACCCCCAATTACCACAACACAAGAGCGATGGACTCGATCGACCACAATGGAATCACCCACCAGCGTAGACACATAAACAGGAATACCTAATGCATCACTAGGCATGATCAAATACGGGGCAAAATAGGATGACACATACGAGTACGTAGAACCCGGATCAAACAACACTGAAGCATCTCTATCACAAACCAGAACTGTACCTGTAATGACTGCATTTAAAGCCTCTGCCTCGAGCCTAGCCTGAAGAGCATAACATCGGGGCTGGGCCCCACAACTCTGATCTACCTCCATGGGACGGCCTGCTGCCGGTTGGCCTCCACCTCTAGCGGTCTGAGCTCCACCTCTATGACCTCTACCTCCACCTCTAGTACCTCTACCCCCGCCTCTAACTGGCTGGGCGGCCTGTGGAACGTCTGGTGCCTGAATCATAGGACAGGGACCCTGCTGCTGAGAACTGCTCGAAGCTCGAGGGCAATACCTAGCAATGTGCCTCGTGTCGCCACAAGTGAAACAAGCCCTCGGTGGACGGCTCTGAAAACTCTGAAGCGGCGGTGCACTGATAGGTGCTGATGGTGCACTGAAGGACTGCTGGTCAGAATACTGCCCACGAAAACCACGATCACCTGGGGCACCCTGAGAAACCTGGAGTGCTGACTGGAAAGGCCTAGAAGGCTGACCCCTACCATATAAATCTCTACCTCCAGACGAGGTACCACTGAATCTGCCGGAATGACGGGCTCTCTTGTCTCCCCTGTGACCACCTCCCTGTGACAGAACCACCTCAACTCTGTGGGCCACATTGGCCGCCTCCTGAAAGCTGATCTCACTACCAGTCTCCCTGGCCATCTGGAGACGAATCGGCTGAATCAAACCATCAATAAATCTCCTCACCCTCTCTTTCTCAGTGGGAAGTATGACAAGAACATGGCGAGCTAGATCAATGAACCTGGTCTCATACTGAGTGACCATCATAGAACCCTGCTGGAGGCGCTCAAACTGCCTCCGATAAGCATCCCTCTGAGTAACGGGGAGAAACATCTCCAGAAACAACTCTGAAAACTGATCCCAAGTCAAACACGGTGACCCTGCTGGTCTGGCTAAACAGAAATCCCTCCACTAAGTCTTGGCGGATCCAGATAGGCGAAATGCAGCAAAATAAACTCCATTGGACTCAACAATGCCCATGTTTCGAAGAACCTCGTGGCAGCTATATAAGAAATCCTGGGGGTCCTCAGAAGAAGCACCGTTGAATGTAGTAGTGAAGAGCTTGGTAAACCTGTCCAGCCTCCACAAAGCATCTGCGGACATAGCCGCGCCATCGCCGGTCTGAGTAGCTATCACCGGCTGAACTGCCATAGCTGGCTGAACCACTGGAATCTGACCCTGGGGAGCTACCTGCTCCGGAGTACGTGTAGCAGGAGTCTGGGCTCCTCCTCCAGCCTGAGAAGTGGCTGGTGCTACAGGAAGCAATCCTGCTCGGGTGACACTCATGAGGCCCACCAACCGGACCAAAGCGCCCTGAAGAACTAGGGTAGCAATAAACCCCTCTGGGACCTGAGCTGGGCCCACCGGAACTGCTGCGGCTGGGGCTGGAACCTCCTCCTCAAAGTCAACCTGAGGCTCCGCCGCTGCTGCTGCTGCTTGGGGTTGAGCTCTGCTGTTGCTCCCAAACGCACACGCAAGTATACGTGGTCGACAAGTAATATAGGATTGTAAGTCCAGATATCGTACCCACAGGGACTTGTGATTAACTATTAACTAAATTAGACTATCCTAATTTTCTAAACAAGAATTAAACCGAGAAGTATTTGGTTCTAAACTAATTAAATAAAGAATATAAATAATGAACTTTTAACAGGGAGAAAGAGCATATATTTATGATATCAATGTAATGAAAACGATCTAGGGTTATGGGCTATCTAACATTTCTATTGTATTCTTCAATTGAATTGACTAACTAATTTATCTAGTTTATTGGTTGACAGGGTTAATATTGCTTGTAGCCTTCTCCCGAAGTACCACTCGCCTATTCAAGCCAACCTAACGCCTATATTCCTATGGAATTAGGATTAACAAGAACGCATTTACAATTCCCGTATAATAACCAAGCAAGGCGATTAGGTATATTCTTATCCTAACCGCAAATCCGCTCCCCCTAAGAGTTAAGATCTTGCTCTACTCAATCTTATATGCAATCTAGAATTCCCTCTCCCGAGTTCAATCCTAAATTCGTAGATAGTATTCAATTGGTGATCAAGCAATCAAATATTTAAGCGCAAGATTGAATAAATAAACCAATATGATAAACTAAGAAATCAAAATAAATATCCGAATAACAATAGTCATGAAAGAACCACAACCCTAGAATGTGAAGTTTAGCTCCACATAGACATGGTAGCAAAACAACAAATCATACAAAGAAACATAAAAAGACTAAGTTGGTGGAAGAAAATATAAAACCCGGCATCCACGGCGGCTCTGTGCTCTTCCTTGGTCAAAAATTACTCTCAAAAACGTTCTCCCATGTATATATACCAAGTAGGGTTGGGCCCAAACATTATACCTTCTCCAATGTGAAAAAGGACACTTTTCCGGACGGTCAGCTGCGCGAACTCTGCGCGACTTCGCGCAATTTTCGCGCACCCTTTCTGTCTCAGCTTGTAACATGCGCGAACTTCGCGTGTTCGCGCTTTTTTCACCCTGTTCCATTCCGAATTTAGAAAAACGTAAAACATGAAAGTTGTAGCCCTTTGAGTTAGCTTTCCAACCATATATTGTGGAG
>NW_017678675.1:15946-20520 GCF_001879085.1 Nicotiana attenuata
GAAATATTTGCGTTTAGAAATTTTTCGAGCACACAAAATGACTACAATGAGCCCGTTATTTATAGGCGAGAGAGCACACACATAACGCCAGGTATAATGGCGCTATAATTTTGCGTGTTAAATATCATGATGTTTGACAAGACTACTTTATGTCAGCTGGTCAGCTTTTTCAGTTCGACAAGACAACACACACATAACGCCAGGTATAATGGCGCTATATTTTGCGTGTTAAATATCATGATGTTGACAAGACTACTTTATGTCAGCTGGTCAGCTTTTTCAGTTCGACAAGACAACACACACATAACGCCAGGTATGTTGGCGCTATATTTAGCGTGTTAAATATCATGATGTTGACAAGACTACTTTATGTCAGCTGGTCAGCTTTTTCAGTTCGACAAGACAACACACACATAACGCCAGGTATAATGGCGCTATATTTAGCGTGTTAAATATCATGATGTTAATAAGACTACTTTATGTCAGTTGGTCAGCTTTTTCAGTTCGACAAGACAACACACACATACTAAATGGAAATTCGTGTTACATTTAAATATTCCTAGAGGAAAAATAACGAAAAAGAAAAAAAGGTGAAATAAGTGGACCGATATTTCTTCCATTATCTAGAATCAAACCAAATATTGTGAAAGTTGAATTATGTTAATGTCAAAGCATCTTTATTTTTCTTATATATAGAAGAGTGATAATGTGCTGGACTTGAAAAAAAATTATTTTATTACAAGCATAATTTTATTTCATAAATCAGGCAACATACACATATTAACTAATTATTACAACATCAACTCATGGGTAGTTAGGTACACTAGAAGAACACCCACCCCGAGCTTGATTACTGTTGCCACCCAAAGGACATTTTCGACGGTCGTGTCCTGTTTGCGAGCATATACCACATTTTCGCGCATAAACTGTATCACTAACATCCATTTGGTTCCGTATACGTGTTCTCTTCTGCACCTGTATTTTACGCAAATAGGACTTGTTACACACCATTTTAAATGGTTCAGGAGGCCAATAATGCTCAGCACCCAGTGGCTGCAACTGACCACTATATGTGTTTAGGTACTTGGAAACACTATATTGTCGATCAACATAGTTGGTTGCACCTAAACCAACTTGTTGAAAGCACTTGATGGCATGTGAGCAAGGCATGTGGTAGATGGACCATTTTCCACAAGAGCATAACCTTGCAGATTCATTTACAGTAGGCACATTATTACCCCGATTTTGATGGATAGCGGTGCAAACTTCAAAAACATTTATTTCATTATCATACTGCAAAAATGAATGCCAATGTGCTCGTCGTCTGTATTTCTCCAATCTCGTCATCGGCACTGACATAAATTCAACACCCCTTTCCATCAATGACGTTGCAGCTGCAGACCTTTCAACGAACCTCTCCGCCATTTGCTTGAACGACATCCGCACCATGGCTGTGACAGGCAATCCTCTTGCCGACTTCAATAACCCGTTGAAAGACTCTGACACATTTGTAGTCAGAGTTACCCATCGTCTGCCACCATCCGCATGCAAAGTCCACTTTTCAGGGTCATGTCGCATTAACCAACGATAGGCTGCCTCATTTTCTTGCCTGATATATTCTACGTGCCTCCGGAATTTATGTTGTTGGTGGTCTGTTGCTGCCATCCACATTAAATAATGCAGATCCTTATTGGGATATGCCTTCTGGAAATTGGCTTTCAAATGCCTAACACAGTAACGATGGTAGGCATAAGGTTCTTGCCATGCAGGCAAGTTCTCCGTAGAAATTAAGATACCACCGTGCCGATCAGATATTAGACAGATACCGGAACACTGTTTCACAACGTGCTCTTTCATATGGTTCAAAAATAACGTCCACGTCTCTTGGCTTTCATTGGCACACATAGCAAAAGCTAGAGGAAATATCTGTCCCTTAGCATCTACTGCCACGGCTATTAACAGCTTGATATCGTACTTTCCATAGACATGAGTGCCGTCTATGGATATTACGGGGCGACAATGCGAAAAACCATCAATTGCTGGTTTAAATGCCCAGAACACGTAATTGAATATATATTCTGGTTTACCTGCACTTCGCTCAAGCTTCCACTCAACAACCGTCCCGGGGTTAAAATGCTGTAGTGCAGCCATGTACCTAGGCAGATCTGCAAATGACTTATCCCAGTTACCATACACTATTTCAAACGCTCGTTTGCACCCGAGAAATGCCTTTCTTTTAGTAATGGTATGGCCATTATCCTGCTGGACTGATGTAATGCACTCTTTAATTTTATACCTTATGGACTGTTCGATGTGTGGAATAAGAACAAGAGAAATCAAGTCAATATCCAAGTTGAAGTGATTCCCGTTGAATGTGTCCATTTCGCATGTGTGGGTGGGAATGTATTTACCCACTTTCCACATACCTGTCTTCTTCTTGGTCGCATGCAACATCCAATTACATGGCCAAAACCACCTGCGGCAAACAACCTTGTATACCGTCGGACTTGACTCCCATACCTGCATCTCATGACACTCTTTTACGTTGTGCATTTTACAAGCCCTGCTTAGGCGCGCTTTATCAGGAAAAAGCATCCCCTTTGCAAGTACCGTTGGTCTAGACTCATCCCACATTGCTGTCCGGATTTCATCAAAATCCCTTGTGAGAGCTTCCACATCCGGCACGGCTGGCAAGTTATCAATGTAAGGAATCTCTCTTGAATGAAACGGCACTTCGGACTCATACACTCTTCGTCTAGGGGGTCTCTCTTCAAATCAGGTCCTTCCTCCTCATCCTCTGCATCACCATCCTCACGAGCAAAGGGTGTCTCATCCCCGGATTCATCCGCATTGTTATCGTAATCACTGTTCTGTCCCTCACTCTGTGCATCTGCCAGGTCCCGATGTAATACATCATTTTCGGGCAATTGAGTGAGTTCAACTTGCTCGTTTTCACTGCACAACCAACAAAAATATAAGCTACTAAATTAATAAATAATTTCCATATTTTGCGTAAATCACTTCACTTACAAGTCGTAATGTGATAAAATTTCATGATGGACGTTATCAATTAGGTGATGACTACCAGATGGGCCACTTGTAAAATTCATATCCGGCCGGTACCCCCTATTAAATATGTGAGCGTTAATACAAATTCAATACAACAAAAATATACATAATTAACACAAATGAAAATTGAAATTTACCACTCGTCTTGTGAGTTATGGAAAGCAGGGTATAAATTATTTTCTCGCTGCTCATTCACCGGCAGTGATAAGTTTAAATCAAAGATAACTCTTTCATCCGGAACTTGTCCGGCAAAAACTGTTCCAGAATAACCCCCCGATGACTGGGGGTTATCTCTACTACGCACAACCTCATTTTTTGGAACGTCTTCGACCTTCACGTACATCTCCAACATTGTGATTACAAGAAAATCCCGACATTCGTCCGGAGTCCTCAAAAAATCACTCAAAGTTTCATCATCGTCGATGTTAAACTCCGAGTAAAAAGCAACCCCTTGCGGAGTGACGGAATAAGGATATCTTCCGGTTACTTTAAATATCACCGAACGTTTTCTCACACTCATTTTTTTGCATAACAACGATATCAATGTATCGTACTCCATTGTCAGTGGCAATTTAACATGACACTTAGCAGGTAAACTGTAGCCCACGGAGTTATTCTCCATCACAACCTCACCACCCCAATATAATGAAACTCTTATCCTACGCTCTTCAGACATAATAAAAAAATGCTGGAGAATTTAACAACAACAGACGTTTCAACAAGAGTTAAAAAAAATTTTGAATGCATTTCTATGCGATTCTAACCTCTTTATATAGAAAATGGGGAGCCGGGAAGTTTTTTTTTTTTACATATATAGCGCCAAATAAGTTGGCGCTTTATTTTGAATTATTGTACTGGTCAGGAAAAAAAGGATATAACGCCACTATTTCTGGCGCTATATCACTGTCAGTGTATAACGCCAGAAAACCTGGCGCTATATCACTCACAGTATATAACGCCAGAAAAACTGGCGCTATACAATAACGGTGCAGTTACCATTTATATATAGCGCCACTATTTCTGGCGCTATATATATTTTTGTTACCTTTTTTTTTACACCTATTTATGTGTTTTGAGTCCAAAATAGCAACATTTTGGTTTCGGACTCCTCTTTTTGGTCTATGCAGATCAACTTTTTCTTCTGTAAAGAAATACTCCTAATTTTTTTTCTTTGTATAAATTATACTACTATTTTAGTCATGCTTAAATAAAAAATTTCTTTCACCAATCATGCAAAAAAAATTCCAACTCTAGAAAAGATATATTTGTCCTTTAGTTCTTTTTACATAAAAGTGAAGAGGCATGTTTTGATTTTTTGAATTTTTTATTGATTTTTTCTGCAGAAGCCTAAGGTCTAACTTTACAACTCTCTCCTAATTTACTTGACCTCTTTAGAAAGAGTTATGATTTATATGAAGTACTATTTGTTGAATACATGTGAAAGCATTTTTTTTGAGTTTGTTTATGTAGAGTAAGTAGCATTTGGAAATAAAGATGTATTAGGA
>NW_017678676.1:0-732 GCF_001879085.1 Nicotiana attenuata
AGAGCATCGATCAAGGTAGGAGAAACAGTTGGCAAACTAGTGTAGTGATGAAGAAGAGTTTTTGAGCAGTGTTGTAGAAAAACAGAAACCAGTTAAAGTGGTAGTGTCTGGGGCAGCTGTTAAGCCCGCTGTGATTGTGAAAGGGGCTAGCACAGAGCCGGTTGTCATCAAGCCAGTGACTCAGCTACCGGTACTCAGCGGAAAGGTCGTCCCATGGAATTACGGCCGAGTGACAGTGATGTATCAGGGAAAGGAAGTCAAGGAAGAAGTTTGTGAAACACAGGGTCTGACTCGCTCGGGGAGATGTTTTGCTCCTGGCGAGTTGAGAAAGGCTAGACTTACCAAAGACAATCCAGCATCAGTGAAGAAAGCTGTAACTGAAGAGGAGGCAGAAGAATTATTGAAGAAAATGAAGGCCCAGGATTATTCCATTATAGAACAGTTGAGAAAGACCCTGGCGCAAATCTCTTTGCTATCCTTATTGATTTACTCAGATGAGCACCGCCAGGCATTGATGAAAATTCTGAATGAGGCCCACGTTCCCGATAAGATTTCTGTGAACCATTTAGAGAAAATAGCAAACAAGATCTTTGAAGTCAACAGGGTTACATTTTCTGATGATGAGCTGCCTTTGGAAGGCACTGAACATAATAAAGCACTCTACCTCACGGTGAAATGTGAAGACTCCGTGGTCACCCGGGTGCTTGTTGATAACGGGTCCAGTGCAAACAT
>NW_017678676.1:4451-7760 GCF_001879085.1 Nicotiana attenuata
CAGGTACATGGAGATTTGATTCATTCTCCACCATCTGAATTGCATACAATGTCAGCACCATGGCCGTTCGTTGCTTGGGGAATGGATGTCATTGGACCGATCGAGCCAGCAGCATCAAACGGGCATAGGTTCATTCTGGTAGCTATTGATTATTTCACTAAGTGGGTGGAGGCAAAAACTTTCAAATCTGTGACCAAGAAGGCAGTGGTTGATTTCGTGCATTCGGATATCATATGTCGGTTTGGGATCCCGAAGGTAATCATCACAGACAATGGTGCCAATCTCAACAGTCATTTGATGGCCGAGACATGCCAGCAGTTTAAGATCACGCACCGTAATTCCACCCCATATCGTCCTAAGGCAAATGGGGCAGTTGAAGCAGCTAACAAGAACATCAAGAAAATACTTCGGAAAATGGTAGAAGGGTCAAGGCAATGGCATGAAAAGCTACCTTTTTCCTTGTTAGGCTATCGCACTACTGTCCGCACTTCAGTAGGGGCGACTCCCTATTCACTGGTGTATGAAACTGAAGCAGTAATACCCGCAGAAGTTGAAATCCCGTCCCTCCGGATCATCGCCGAGGCGGAAATTGATGATGTTGAATGGGTTAAAGCCCGCTTGGAACAACTAAGTTTGATTGATGAGAAGAGATTGGCAGCAGTGTGTCACGGTCAGTTGTACCAACAGAGAATGGCAAGAGCATATAACAAGCAAGTGCAACCGCGGAAGTTTGAAGTAGGACAGTTGGTGTTGAGACGTATCCTACCTCATTGGGCTGAGGCAAAAGGAAAGTTCGCCCCAAACTGGCAGGGGCCATTTGTTGTAACCAGAGTGTTGTCCAATGGCGCTTTATATTTGACAGATGTGGAAGGAAAATGTGTAGAAATGGCTATCAACTCTGACGCAGTCAAGCGATACTATGTATGATTTCTTGGTTTAATTGTACTTTATTGTATTTGGCATATTTTTGAGATTGAAATGACGAAGGCATTTTGTTCTGCTATCCAAACACTTTATCCGTTGTTACCCCTCTTCAGCCTCATTTACTTTCCTTCGTACCCCTCTTTCGGAATCAATAACAACTCGGAAGTTTGAGCAAGGCAAAACAGTGAAGAAATAAGAAACCACAGTCCAACCAAAAAAAAAAGAAGAAAAAGAAAAGAGAAGAAAAAAAAGAAGAAAAGAAAAGGAAGAAAAGCAAAAAGAAATGAGAAGAAGAATGAAAAGGAAACAAGAAAGATGAAAGAAAACAAGAAGAGAGGAAGAAAAAGAAAAGAGAAAAAACACAACAACAAAGCAATTCCTATGTCCTGAACTACGTTTGACTTGATCCCGAAAGGGTACGTAGGCAGCCTCTCCTTGGGGTTCAGTCACATCAAAACAAAATCCCAAAAGTCCCCATGAAAGGAACTGGGGCGGCAGTTATGGTTGTGCAAGGAAGTTGATTCCGAAAGTTGTAGTTGCGAACCCATATTGAATTGTTTTAGAGCCTTTTATACCATTTCTTTCTAACCCTATCCAAAAGCCTGCATTACGGTCCAAAGAAAGACCTTTCGATCAATCTTCAGGAAGTGCCAATACGAGCAAGTCGAAGTGATTCACATCAGGGGCAACACTCCGGTGCAAAGGAAAAAAAAAATGAGAGAGTTTTATCGGTGAAAACCCTCACGGGCACCGTAAGGCGGAGTGAGTTGAAAGAAATCAAAATGAGAGAGTCTTATCGGTGAAAACCCTCACGGGCATCGTAAGGCGAAGTGAGTTGAGAGAAATCGAAATGAGAGAGCCTTATTGGTGAAAACCCTCACGGGCACAGTAAGTCAAAGGTGAGTTTTCAGGCAAACGAGATATGTCCGTGGTCAAAAGATGCTCAGGATATTGCAAGACGAGCAAGGTTTGGGTTTGGATATATACAGGTTGTGAAAGTCCGGAACAGCAAATATGGCGATCGAAGTTGATTGGTAGACAGACTGGGTTGATTAATCCAAAGTGCATGGCATGCTCAATGGTACCAGTTGTTCCACTCAGATAAGTCTCATTCTCTTCTTTCTTCATTACAAATCATCCGTTCTCGGATTCTCTTTATCTTTAACCCTTGAGGTCATTGCATTTAATTCTTTTGGGGTCTATCTCTAGGATGTTTCAGTGTCAGTTCTGTTCGAAACAAAGGAGGGAATATCAAAGCTAACTACCAGCTTCCTAGTTGCACAGATAGGGCCCGAGTATATCAAAGATGGCCAAAAGCAAAAGAAGTCATAAAGGACCACTGGAAGTTTCATTGTTGGATTAGTTGGATAATTGTGGGGAAGAAGTAAAATACCAAAAGAGGGGTCGGAAACACAAAAAAACAACAATATGGGATGGAACACTTGGGTCATCAGAGTCAAAGGGTCGAAATTCGGTCAAGAATTCAAGGGGATTCAAAGCAACGCCAGGAAAGCGGGACAGAGTAAAGCCCAGCAACAGGGATGTACCCAGCAAGAATGCCAGAAACTAACCACCATTTTTAAATTAACAAAGTTTTTCTTTGATTGAAACAGGGGCAGAAATTGCATTCGTTTCGGAGAAATCCACCTCAAGGAAAGGTAGGCACCAGACATGTTTGACGGTAAGTTCTCAGGACCCTCCTGAAAAATGGGACTTAGTTTAAATTTCCAAACAAGCATGAGTAGCATAATTTAGCACAGACGTATCCTAAAGAGCATAGGTTGTAATGAGTGGTGACCAGGACCCTCCTGAATAATGGGACGCAGTTTTATGATCTCCTTAGGTAACAAGATACTGCTGTAGGATAGTATAATTTAGCCTTAAAATTGGCACACCTGGGATAAGACTTGAATTGTGATTTTCAGGACCCTCCTGGATAATGGGGAGTAGTTAAGATCTATTAGTTAACAAATGTAGTAGGGGGAATACCTTTAGAAGATATAACTTAGGTTCGTAATTGTCAGAAGTTGTCAGGACCTCCCTGGATAATAGGACTTAGCTTTCAAATTCTTATAATGGTTGGTAGAATAATTCAGTTTAACACTTACCCGTGTACCCAGCTACCAAACTGGGGCAGGAAATTTTTCTTTGTTTTGTCTATTTTGTTACAGTCAGGAGCCGACCTGGAGAACAAGGGAATACTTTTCAAGTTCAGCAATCAGGAGCCCACCTGGAGAACAAGGGAATACTTTGCAAGCTTCAGCAGTCAGGCGCCCACCTGGAAAACAAGTCAGGAGCCCACCTGGAGAACAAGGGAATACTTTTCAAGTTTCAGCAATCAGGAGCCCACCTGGAGAACAAGGGAATACTTTTCAGGTTTCAGTA
>NW_017678676.1:12644-15979 GCF_001879085.1 Nicotiana attenuata
GCAAATGTGGATGACCGAACACTTATGCCATCGTCCTCAGTTCCTGAGTTATGGGTCCACAAAGAGAACATGTATAGAGGAGTTTTACACAAGGATTAAGGGGATGAGCTTGCCCGAGGGATTCACGGGCTGGACATCATACTTTCGGTCCCTCACTGCTAGTGAAATAGAGTGGACGCTTAGATGGTTGCCTGTTAATGAAATCATATGTATGCCAGCAACGGGGCCGCACTTCCTTTTGATGGGCCTTAAAAGCATTCAGCCTTATGCTCCGTATCGGGTTTTAAGGCAACTCGGGAGATGCCAGATAGTGCCGAAAGACGACGATCTTAGCATCCAAGTGATTGAGATTGGTCCTGATGGACAGTTTCCTGAAGCAAGGGTTCGCCAGGTTTGGAGCGAATGTCAATACTTGGCAGCAAATACTTGTGTACGGGATCGATCTAAAGGAGAAGTGTCACCTGAGTACCATGCCTGGTATAGAAGGGACGTTGCATTTGGGAGGCCGGCTAAAAGACCTCACCTCTAGGATTTTACTGAATCATCGCAAGAACAATGGACTTGGTTAGCCAAAGAAAATGAATACAGGGCCCGCATAGGAGCATTGGAAAAACAGGTCCAAAACCTCCAGTTTCAAAACAACGTGCAAGCCGCGGCTGATGAGGGTGAAAGAAAGAAATTGGCCAAAGAGAATGTAGCCTTATGAGCCCAAATCCAAAAGATGAAGCTAGCGGCCGAAAATCCGGTCAGGAGTGTCAAAGACACAAAGCTTATAGAAAATCTAAGGCAAAAAGTGAATGAATACAGTTTTGACCTCAACAAAGCGAAAAAGGAATTAGCCGGGGTTCGGAAACAATTGGCTAAAAATGCGGAAGAACGGGCCCGCATGGTTAAACAGTTGAAAGAAGAATACGACAATGAGGTCACAGGATTAAAGAAAAAGGTCATTACCACAGAGAACAGAATGATCAAATAGGCAAAAGAATTTAAAGTCGAAAGAGACCATTGTTACATGGCATTGGCACAATTAGAAATGGACTTGCAACAACTCCGGGAACAAAGCCAGGCAGCTGAGCAAACTATGGAAGCTAGGACCCAACAGATAGGGCGGTTGCTTCAAGAAAAAGGCAGAATGAGAGAGAAAATCGTAACCGTTGCTCATTCTATTACCAGGAAATGCCAAATGTGCGAGAACATGACCCGTACCACCTTCTTTGCATCAGTAATGATATTTGTGAAGCAGATAATGATTGACCTGGACAGACATCAAGGGGAACTTACATATAGGCCCGCGGCGAGACCGAACGATGTCCCGCGGGCACCAGGAGCTTAAATGTATTCATGATCGTCTTTTGAGTTTGTATTTCTTTTCCAACTAGAGTTTGCCATTTGAGTCTGTATTTCCGTTTCTGTTGGAGTCTGTATTTCCTTTTCATTTAAAGTCAGTCAGTTGATTGAGTTTGTATTTTTGTTTGAACTAAAATAGGGAGGGCGGAGTCTGTAGTCATTCTCTGCATTAGAATCTGTCAGCTATTTAATCTGTCCGCTTTGAGTCTTTGTAATAGACGTAGTTGCTATCAATAAAATAGGAAGTCTCAAAAATATGTTTGCTTCTGCTTTACCATTATTTCTCACGAACTACGCTCGGTCTGGTTCACGCGGGGTAGTGATACGTAGATAATCTCCATTAGGATTCGACCATAATAATAAAAAGGGAGAAAACATGAGAAAGGACAGAAAAAAGAAAAGAAAACCAAAAGAGGGAAAGCAAAACAGAGAGAAAAGGAAAGAAAAGAGTGGAAAATTATTTTTGAAAAAAAAAAGGGAGAAGAGAAAGTTTGCAATTGGCAAGAAAAGAAAATGGAAAGCCGGTATGACGCATTTGACTGAGCAAAGGCATAATAGAAATGGTTAACTGCTTAGGTGCATTCACCCATCAATGTGCGGTTATCTATCTGTTAACGCCCTAACCGCTAACAAAGTTGTTGTTGATGAGTCCAGGTAAGTGGTTAAGTTGACTGGCATTCTGGCAACCCATCCCTACAACACCCGTTCTAAGGATAAGTCAAACATAGGCAACCAGGAATTGGAAGCAAGCATTGTCGACCCATCTAGGGAGGAGGAAGTAGTGGTCGTTAATGCAATGAAGGAGGAGATGTATAAACTGAAGCAACAAATGGCCGAGATGTATCAGGCTTGGTCGAAAGGACATCCACCACCAGCCTATCCTGCTAACCCCTCTTACCTCCCACCGCTAGCTCAGCCTCAAGATCCTCCCACAGTGAATTCATCACCGGCTTTCCCTACTTACCAGCCGTACTACGGAACCACCTCTCAAACACCACCACCTCCACCACCCAAACAAATACCATGCCCTCCACCACCAATCGCTCATGTGTTCGTGGCTCCCCCACCTACCACACTACACAGGTCATGTAGCGAACCTTTGTTCCAACCTCATGATAACCAGTACTACCCACCCGAAGCCACTTTCAAACCACCAGAGCCATGCCCTTACACCCCTCGCCTTGATCTCTCAGCAGAAGAAGAAAAGCCTCCCAAAAACCCTGAGCAAGATGAAATGATCCGGAAGGTCAAGAGCCTAGAACAGTCATTTCAAAATATGCAGGGGCTTGGAGGACAAGTGAGTGTAGCTTACAAGGATCTGTGCCTGTTTCCTGACGTCCAGTTGCCAGCAGGATTCAAGTTACCCAAGTTTGACTTATATGATGGCCATGGTGATCCGGTGTCTCACTTAAGGGGATTCTGTAGCAAGATGAGAGGAGCTGGGGGAAAGGATGAGTTATTGATGGCTTACTTTAGTCAAAGTCTAAGTGGAGCAGCGTTGGAGTGGTACACACGACAGGACCATGCTCGATGGTACACCTGGGATGACCTGGCTCAAGCATTTGCACGTCATTTTCAGTACAATCTCGAAATTGTCCCAGACCGTCTGTCGCTAACTAAAATTGAGAAGAAGCCCGGAGAAAGCTTTAGAGAGTATGGTTTTCGGTGGAGAGAGCAGGCAGCAAGAGTCGATCCTCCAATGAAAGAGAATGAGATGGTTGATTATTTCCTTCAGGCTTTGGAGCCAACCTATTATGGTCATCTGGTTTCGGCAGTGGGAAAAACTTTCAATGAGGTCGTGAAAATGGGAAGTATGGTGGAAGAGGGTCTCAAGTCTAACAAGATTATGAGTTATTCAGCAATCAAAGCAACTACTCAGGCTATTCAGAGCGGCACTGGAGGCGTATTGGGAAAGAAGAAGAAAGAAGAGGTTGCGGTAGTGGAATCGAGAGCTTGGTCCAGAGGTCCATCACCATATTATCACCAAC
>NW_017678676.1:16297-20514 GCF_001879085.1 Nicotiana attenuata
TTGCAACGTCGTGAAAATACGTCTCGAACCACGTCACATAAATGCACCCGTGGTTTTTGACACATTTCGACTTCGCTGAGATTTGGATTTGGGTCACATAAATGTGCACCCGTATTTAGGAAGGTAAAATTATTAAAACGTGCCTAAAGCAACTAGTGCGTTGTTATCTTTTGGGGAAAGCCGTGAAATTCGCTAAACGGCCTATCCCGAAGTCTAGGTATTTTAATAAATATTTATCGAGGGCCCCGCAATTAATTTGTTTTGTGTAGCGAGGCTCATCTCGTTTTATTATTTAAAAGGCAAACCTAAAGTGACTATGATTTTCTATTTTTGTTTGTCTCTAATATTAATAGTAAAGTCCTAATTAATTCGTTACTGGGCCCAAGCAAGCCAAGTGACAATTCTGCATCAAAGCCAACCATGGGGCTCCGAGATAAGCCCAACAGAGGAAGAAGGGACCTCCGGTCTTATGCCAAAATTTGGTCCTTTGCAGACCTTGGCCCAAGTCCAAACGAGAAAAGGAGTCAGACTTGGCCTGGGCCATGCGTCAAATAAACTGGCGTCAAATAAACTGAACCCAATCTTCTGGGCTAAGTTGCTGAGCCCAGGCCTTTTAACCCAAACGGAACATCAATTCATCTAAAACAAGGATTTGCAGAACATATTTCTAATTATTCCAGGCGCTCAACGAGCGTAACAAAGAAAAGAAAACCGGATTCACTTACTCAAATTAAAGATATATTGATCATTTGAATTTCAATTCATACTCAGATTGTTTTCTATTTGCCCTCTGATGAATTTTAGATACCACTAATGTAATAAAAAAAAACAAACTGGAACGTGATTCTATCAGCATAAGGTAAACCAACTGTTTTCGAATTAAGCAATCCAGCCTATTGAACTTAACTATGGAAACACAAAATCCTGTTGAACCTATCCTTTACAACCATTACTTCCTTTTAATTAGAACTTTGAATGGACATTCATACCGATCAGAAATGATGAACATATCACTTATGAAACTATTCCATCAACCTAGCCTAAAACTAACTACCACTAGCAATCATATGAACCTGAAACATAATAGTTTATAGAGTCCATTTAATACAAAATCAGCAGAAATTTATACAAACATCAGTAAACTAAATGTCGAATACACAGTTCAGGAATTAAAATAACTCAAATTTCATGCTTCAATTATCGTTTGGATTCATCCTTCACATTTCAGCTCACAATTATCAAAGTCAAGGCTGTGTACCTGGAATTGGAAATAAACGTAAGAGGAGAGAAGGATCAGCAGCAACAAGTGTAACAGCAACAGCAAATCAAACTCAACTCAGTGGCACAACCAATTTTCAACCCAGAAAACACACTCAAGTAACCCGGAATGAGTTGTAAAACCAACCACTACAGCAAACATCCAAAACAGGCTCAACTGAACTCGAATGCACCCAAAAGCAGAATCAATAGACTTCAGAACAAATTTAGCAACCAGAAGAAGTGAGGATCAATGCCTAGAACTTAAATTTCACCCAGAAATGCAATGGAACAGTACATTTTTAGTTTTCTGCTATATTTCCCCCCCCCCTCCCCCCCCTTTTTTTTTTGAAGAAGTTAAAATCTAAAAGAGTTTTGATTTGAAATTTAAATTTCAGATCTGAAGCTTGAAGAGTATATTTTTTTTGGGGGAATTATTGGGCTCCAAACTCCTTCAAGAAGGCATTAAGAGTGCCTTTTATAGGCAAGGGGTGGGACAGAATATTCTGCAAGCTTTCACACATTTTTTCCCTCTTTTAATTTCAGATTTCACCTATTAAACCTTCAATTTCTCACTTGTTTCTCAAGTTGCTGCCCTAAGTTTGCTAAAATCTACACTAAAGTCCTATTCTAGAAGGCTCTAGGGTGTTCTTTAAACCATTCAATACCTATACTACCCTTATCTTAGTTTTGAATTTACCATCCTTAACAAAACTACCCCTTTCTATGCCCAAACTAACCCTGCAAACCTCCTGAAACTACTGACCCCCAATAAACCTAACAGCTATAACTACACAACTAACTAAGACTATTCAATAGAACTTGAAACTCAAACTATAATGCATTTGACAGACAATCAGAATTAAACCGACTAACAATCCATATTTATTCAGTTCAACCAAAATAATACTCAACACTGATTTGAAACCGGAATTTTGACAGAAAATACAAAAATCAAAATCTTCAACTAAACCAATTTGAATTAAACTAACATTTAACAATTAACTAACAGTTGAATATTAAACTAAATAGAATGAAAATCACATCAGAATTAAACAACAATGGAAATCGACCTAAATATTAACCTAAACATTTACTACTTGAAGAAATCGATTATCGTTAAACTAAACTACTAATTAGAATCATTCAATAATTAAAACTACATCTAATAAAAACATGAATCGAATTAATAAAAACCAAATTTAAAAAAAGAAATAAGACAAAAACTTAACTGATTCCAGACTTCTCATGGCCAAACTATCAACAAAAGATTCTGACCTTGAAGTTCCACCCTAAAGACTCGATGCTCAAAACCCTAGATTTAAAATTCGGGTGCTTCTACTCAGATTCGAGGGGATTTGGTTGGGGATTAGTGATGAGGGAGGTCAGGGGAGTATATGGTATGAATTTGGGGCCCTCTGGACAAAGTAGGGTTTTGGCCGGAAAATTTATATTCCATATTCGAGCAGTTCCGGCCAGATTTGAGGGATTGGATTTGGGCGGCTTGATAGAGGAGGTAAAGGCGGTTATGTGGTGTTAATTTGGGGTGGTTTGGACGGAGTTGCGTCATGGCCGGAAAACTTCGATCTAATATTCGAAGCTTTGGGGTGGGATTCGAGGAAAAATAAGGCTAGATTCGTGAAGAGGAAGATGAGATGAAGAGGTGGTGTAATTTTCAGGTGGTTTGGATGAACGCCGCCGGCGGAGACGATTTCCGGCCGGCGGCGGGCGGCGAAGGGCGGCGGAGACGGTGGCGTTACGCCGGCGTGCATTAGGGATTCTGAGAGATGATTGAGGGGTAGGGGGGGCTATCCGACATTAATATACCCAACATCATAGTTAGTTCTGGACCGTTGGATTGATAAGATCCAACGGTCGTGATTAATAGATCATGAAACGACGTCGTTTAAACGTTAAACCATTGGACCGGATCAGGGCAATTTAGGCTTGGGTTTGGTCTGGTTTTAAATGACTTTTGGGCTTAAAATTGAATTTTGGCCCAAAATTTGGTCTTTCATCAAGACCATTCTTTTATTTTATTTTTACTCTTTTCTTTTGTTAGCCTTTTGTATTTATTTATTATTATTATTTTTTTCTGATTTTATAAAATGTTAAAACAAAACAAAGACCTAATTAAACTATTTAACTCCTAAAATTATTTAAAGTTCTATTTAAAGATAAATGCAACAATTAACAATTAAACATGCAAAGAACTATTTTGCAATTTTCTTTAAATTTGTTCTAAAACTAACTAATACTAAAATTGTGACATTAAATCCCTAAATGCAAATGCATATTTTGTATTTTCATATGAATAAAATGCAACCAATTAACACAAAAATTTAGCAAAAAAATTCACAAAAATTGTAAAATAATAGAGAAATCAATTATTTAAGACTTCTTGGAAATAGTTTGCTTAGGGCAAAAAATCACGTGCTCACAGCTGCCCCTCTTTGCCCGGAAAAATGAAGAGTTTTCATGCAAAGATAAGTGAGCGAAAACGAGCGATTTTTGCCCGTTCGCATATTCCGTGTGAAGCATTTTTTAAAAGAGTTGACCGCACCCTGCTTCAAAGGTTGCCTACATATCCTGGGCTAAACAGGAATCAGGTCAGTGTAGTTCGGGAATGTCTGGTAGCCGGGACTACCAAGAGCAGTGACTTCCTGCTGTTGCTGTTGCTACTGCTCGCTGACCTCCTTATTACACCATGTTAAAATAAAAAGAAGCTAGCCTAAGCTATGATCTACGAATTACAAAAGGGTCCTATCTATGTCTTCTAACTTGTTCTTGTGTTGCCTTGAACTTGTATCTTGTAGTCTTCCGATGGTATTCCTGTTGTTGTCTTGCATTGTGATTGGCGATATTGTTGCCATTCCTCCGAATGATGCTTGATTGTTACCATGTGTCCATTTTCCAGGTGGGCTCCTGACGCTTGAAAAGTATGCCTCCGTTCTCCAGGC
>NW_017678677.1:0-722 GCF_001879085.1 Nicotiana attenuata
TTGACTTCTTCCCCTATTTGATTTATGTGTTTTGTTTTATCGCCTAGACTTTTATCCTTTTAAAAACTTCTCGAAAAGGCCCCAAACTCCCTCCCCTTTACGGATAGTGGTCTCAATGCCTCCGGGACTGATAGGATCGGGACGGGTAATAGCATGCAATAAGTAACGATACTATTCCGCGCTTCAATACCTTAACGGGGTGGGAAGGGTAGACATGGATATGATGATCACACGATAACACCACGCGTATAATTGGTTACCGGGTGTTGTGTGGATGATCCATGTTATTTGTAAACCTAGGACCCTTCTCCTTATGTACATTCGTTATTGTTTTCTTTAAACTGTCAGTTTCCAGCTCTTTAAACCATGTATTTTGCTTCACGTCATCTAAAACCTCTTTGAATTTCCAGCATTGTTTCCTTTTAAAACTTCCGCCCATTTCACTTCTTTCGTTTGATTGTTCGCATTCGCTATTTGATCCTTATTTCCTGCACTTATACATTCTTTGAAACAACTATGAAACCACCTATTTTCTGACACCAACATGCTTATTTAACCTTTATGCATTCCTTCTTGTAATCATTATGTGGAAGTTGTCTTGTATGCTTATTTGTTTTAAAGTCACAATTATTACATGACCGGGAACCACACTAGTGGATCTTGGGGGGTGCCTAACACCTTCCCCCTGAGATAATTTCAAGCCCTTACCCATTCTCTGGTTC
>NW_017678677.1:5094-6037 GCF_001879085.1 Nicotiana attenuata
CCTATAAGTTATTCATTACTGCATATAGAAATCCTGCCTATAAGCTATTCACTTGCATTGGAAATCATGCCTATAAGTTTCTGCACTTTTGGATACTTCCCTTAGGCAAACAATCCATAGGTTAAAATAACAAATGTACTCCAGAGACCAAGCCTATAGGATTCCTGCACCCTTACAAATGTCCTAAGTCAATTACGCTTAGAAAGCATGCCTATAGGGATAACTAATGAAGCTGAATCGTCTAGCTCGTTTACAAGTTTAAAATCAGTAGTAATGTCGTTTAATCTGCAGAATTCGTTTTTTTTCTATAACCAGCAAGCCTTCTTTAAAATCAACATACTTTTGCATTGTCAGATATCATGCCTATAGGTTTCACCTACGCAAACCTTTAGGTAATTAATCAACTTTGCCAGTCATTAATAATTACAACCAGCAGGCAGGTCTAATTCGGACTTCTTATCTGAAACTATGTGCTAAATCAGCCACCTGTCCTAACGCTTTTAAATTTAATTCAGACCCTAACCAGTATTTGAAGTCATGCTATATATTTTCTTCTAAGTGAGGAGGCCTGTGTGAGCCGTAACTGCTGTTTGATTCTCCCCTATTTGATTATGTGTTTTGTTTATCGCCTAGACTTTTATCCTTTTAAAACTTCTGAAAGGCCCCAACTCCCTCCCCTTTAGGATAGTGGTCTCAATGCCTCCGGGACTGATAGGATCGGGACGGGTAATAGCATGCAATAAGTAACGATACTATTCCGCGCTTCAATACCTTAACGGGGTGGGAAGGGTAGACATGGATATGATGATCACACGATAACACCACGCGTATAATTGGTTACCGGGTGTTGTGTGGATGATCCATGTTATTTGTAAACCTAGGACCCCTTCTCCTTATGTACATTCGTTATTGTTTTCTTTAAACTGTCAGTTTCCAGCTCTTT
>NW_017678677.1:7646-20509 GCF_001879085.1 Nicotiana attenuata
CTCATGGAGCACCTCCAAAGGGGTGAATATCGGCAAGAGATCCTACAGGGACTGGGATGATCATATCGCCTTCCATCAGCCAAGGCGAATGAACTATATGCCTAACATGTTCGCTCAACCAGAAGACGCTAAAGGATGGGTAGAGTTGTTTGAAAATCTGAAAGAAGACCAAGTACAGTGGATGTTCGAATGGTTCCCTACTGAAGAGTTCATTGTCCGATCTCGGGATGCACCGTTTTTTATTCTCATCGGCCTGAGAGGAACTTACCCTTATGTCCCTCTCTGAGCCATGAGGCAGGCAGGAAGGAAGCAGGTTATACCAAGGGTCGACAAAATGGGTCATTTCAGGGCCGATTTTTAGGATGACGATAGCCCTCATAAGTGCCAAGCTCAGCACATGTGGCACTGCAAAATCATACTGGGAAGAGACTCTATTGAGCCGGATAGATACCATGCCGGTTGTTCGCCATACTACTCAGGTTGGCTGGAAGATGATCATGAAGGCTTGGGACAACCAGGGTTTGCTCGAGGTCACAGGGTCGTCGATGAAAAGGCTGAGGAGCGGTTTAAGTACAACCAATTGCGTAAGAGGATTCGGGAGCACGAGAATGAACACCGGGAAATTCAAGAAGCTCATCAAAAGTTGATCGAGGAATGGAAGGATATGGCTGTCAGCGCCAACAAACGACTAGGGTATTTGGAGCGAGGTTTGGTAGAATTGGAAAGGAAGTTCATCCAAAGGATCGAAAACTGCCAGAATGCTGAGGGAAGCGAAGGAGGACACTTGGCTAGAGCTTACTTGCTGCTGGGACTGCGTGAGCTTGTGAAGCTGTTCGATGGAGCTAAAGATGCCGGGTCTGGGGAAGGTCCTTTTGGGACCAAGTAGTTAGGAGTCTTTCTTTAATGTAATAAGGCCCACGGCCATTAGTGACATTTTATTTCTGCTATTTTGGTGTCGTTTTGGGATTCGTCTTATTTGTTATCAATAAAATGAGGCATTTGGCATTATAAGTTCTCCAAATCAACTTGTCGTTAGGCCTACCTCGGGCACAACGAGGCACCCAAATTAGGACACGATTTATATTCTTGCACTATGTGTTTAAATATTGCAACGTTTTCTTCTCATAATCCTTACTGACTTGTTACCTTTTTGTTTTTACTTTTGTTTTATTCCCCTCCCCAAAAGGTTAGTTCGTACACTTTGGCATCCTCATCCTACTCCACAAGATCTAAGGGCCCTCCACCTCCTCCTCCTCCGAGTCCTATCAGAAACAAGAACAAGGGAAAAATGGAATACTTGAGCAACATCAGGAAAGAGAGCTCGGTTGAAAGGGTAGAGACTTCTCGGGGTATTCAGGTTTCCAAGGAAAGTGCCTCCCAGCTTGAACAAAAGTTATTGAAATTTCAGGAAGAACTGGACCAAGTTCGGAACTTGGCAAACTTATCATTTTCCCTCACTACCCCGGATGTCAATGCTCCAAATCCTACACCTCCACAAAACATCCCAAAACCACAAAACCAATCTGCTCCCCATCACCACTGCAACACATGCCACATTTCGAACAACACCCCACTACTCATTCCCGAACCACTAAACTCCACAAATGATCATCCCCACCACACCCCCATCTATGTGGAAACCATACCACAATATAATCGACCTATTTCAAGCACACCCGAGTCTGATGACAAAGACTCTCTCATCAGGAACCTGGCCGCAGAACTCAAAAAGCTGACTAGCCGAGTCCAGGGTGTTGAAGGAAACAAAGGTATCGAGGGGCTAAATTATGAGGACCTCTGCATTCAGGCAGATGTCGAACTTCCGGAGGGCTACAAACCTCCCAAGTTTGAAATGTTTGATGGCACAGGGGATCCCAGAATCCATTTGAGGAAATACTGCGATAAGCTGATCGGAGTCAGAAGAGATGAAAAGGTTCGCATGAAGCTCTTCATGAGAAGTTTGAAAGGGGATGCTCTATCTTGGTACATTAACCAAGACCCCAAGAAGTGGACAAGCTGGGTAGGTATGGCGTCCGATTTCATAGACAGGCTCAGATTCAATATGGAGAATGCGCCAGATGCATTCTACATCCAGAATTTGAAGAAGAAACCTACAGAGACATTCCGCGAGTATGCTACTCGTTGGAGATCAGAAGCGGCTAAGGTCAGGTCGGCCTTAGAAGAAGAACAGATGAACAGGTTTTTCGTCCGAGCTCAGGTCCCACTATATTATGAGAGGTTGATGCTGATTGAAGGCTAGAAATTCTCCGACATCATCAAGCTAGGGGAAAGGATCGAGGAAGGCATTAAAAGTGGCATAGTCACTAATTTTGAGGCATTGCAGGATACCAACAAGGCTCTATAGTCTGGTGGCACGTCCAAGAAAAAGGATATGAGTGCCGTGATGGTTGCACAGAGAACAAAATCCCCAATAAAATACAAAACCTACCCAGTATCTCCTCTCACATATCAACCTACCCCTAATTACCAAGCACCCCCGCCTTCCTACCAAGCTCCACCACCTACTTACCAATCATCTCCACCTCCCACATATCAACCTACCTCACCAAGATATTCCCAAGCCGCACCCGTCTACCAAGCCTATAATGCTCAGCCCTCTCACTATCAATCACCTCCCACCCGCCAAAACATTTCTAGACCGCGACCTAACTTCGACCGTAGACCTCTCAAGCAATACACCGCCATCGTCGAACCAATCGACCAGTTGTATGAAAGGCTCAAAGCTGCTGGTTACGTTGTATAATGATATGACTGGTCTCAGCACATCTATTGTAGCCCACAAACTGCCAATGGATCCAGCATGTCTGCCGGTAAAACAGAAGCTCAGGAAGTTCAAGCCTGACATGAGTTGGAAAATCAAGGAAGAAGTCACCAAGCTGGTCAAAGCCAAGGTCCTCAGGGTAGTAGAGTATCCAACATAGTTAGCCAACATTGTGCCGGTGCCGAAGAAGGACGGGAAGGTTTGAGTCTGTGTCGACTACCGGGACCTCAACCGGGCCAGTCCGAAAGATGACTTCCCCTTGCCAAACATACATATTCTTATTGACAACTACGCCAAGCACGAGCTGCAGTCATTTGTCGATTGTTTTGCTGGGTATCATCAAATATGGATGGACGAGGAAGACGCTGAGAAAACGGCTTTTATCACACCATGGGGGATGTATTGTTACAAGATGATGTCGTTCGGGTTAAAGAATGTCGGGGCCACCTACATGAGGGCCATGACTACTATTTTTCATGACATGATACACAAAGAGATCGAGGTGTACGTAGATGATGTTATCATCAAGTCCAAAAAGGCCACTGATCACATGGAAGATTTGAGGAAATTTTTCAAACAGGCTGAGGAGGTACAATCTGAAACTGAATCCCGCCAAATGCGCATTCGAGGTTCCTGCTGGAAAGTTGCTTGGGTTCATCGTAAATCGTCGAGGAAAAGACCTGGATCCATCAAAGGTTAAGTCCATTCGAGAATTGCCGCCGCCAAAGAATAAGAAAGAGGTCATGAGTTTCTTGGGGAGACTCAACTACATCAGCCGGTTCATAGCTCAATCCACTATCATTTGTGAGCCCATCTTTAAGATGTTGAAGACTAAATGTACTGATGATTGTCTGAAAGCTTTCGACTGAATCAAGGAATACCTATCAAAGCCGCCAGTTCTGGTTCCGCCCGAACCGGGCAGACCGCTGTTGCTCTACCTTGCAGTATTGGATGGAGCATTCGGTTGTGTTCTGGGGCAACACGACGAAACAGGGAGAAAGGAGCAAGCCATCTACTACCTCAGCAAAAAGTTCACTCCATACGAGGCCCGTTACTCTCTATTAGAACGCACCTGTTGTGCTCTGACTTGGGTAGCTCAAAAGTTGAGGCATTATTTCTGTGCCTATACCACTTACCTCATATCAAGAATGGATCCGCTGAAATATATCTTTCAGAAGCCCATGCCCACTGGCAAACTAGCCAAGTGGCAAATCCTTTTAAATGAATTTGACATCGTTTACGTGACTTACAAGGAAATCAAAGGACAGGCACTGGCAGATCATCTTGCCAAAAATCCCATGGACGGAGAATACAAGCCTCTGAAGACGTATTTTCCTGATGAGGAGGTATCCTTCATAGGAGAGGACATTGCAGAATCCTATGACGGTTGGAGGATCTTTTTCAACGGAGCAGCAAATTTCAAGGGAGTTGGCATAGGAGCAGTCCTAGTATTAGAAACCGGCCAGCATTATCCGGTATCCACCAAGCTCAGGTTCCCATGCACCAACAATATGGCCGAGTACGAGGCTTGCATCTTGGGGCTCAAGATGGCCATTGACATGAACGTCCAAGAGTTGCTAGCGATTGGAGATTCGGATTTGCTTATACATCAGGTCCGAGAAGAATGGGCGACCAAGAACTCCAATATACTCCCGTATTTGCATCATGTACAAGAGTTGAGGAAAAGGTTCGTAAAGACAGAGTTCCGGCATGTTCCCAGGATCCAGAATGAGTTTGCTGATGCATTGGCCACTCTATCATCCATGATTCAGCATCCAGATAAGAACTTCATAGACCCTATTCCAGTAAAGATTCATGATCAGCCAGCCTATTGTGCTCATGTCGAGGAAGAAGCAGACGAAAAGCCCTGGTTTTACGACATCAAGGAGTTCCTGGCCGAAGGAAAATATCCAGAGCTTGCAAATGCTATTCAGAAGCGCACTCTGCGAAGATTATCCAACAATTTCTTCCACAGCGGAGGAATCCTATACCGAAGGACTCCTGAATTGGGATTGCTAAGGTGTGTTGACGCAAAGGAAGCATCCAGGTTATTAGAAGAAATTCATGCAGGGACCTGCGGTCCATATATGAATGGTTTTGTCTTAGCAAAGAAAATACTCCGAGCAGGATATTTTTGGATGACTATGGAAACAGACTGCATCCAGTATGTCCGAAAATGCCATCGTTGTCAGATACATGCAGACATGATAAAAGTGCCTCCAAATGAGCTTAATGCAACAAGCTCGCCATGGTCGTTCGCCGCTTGGGGAATGGATGTCATCGGACCTGTTGAGCCTGCCGCATCAAACGGGCACAGGTTCATTTTAGTGGCCATTGATTACTTCACCAAATGGTTTGAAGCAGCGTCATATAAAGCAGTAACCAAGAAGGTTGTGGCAGATTTTGTTCGCGACCGCATCGTTTGTCAATTCGGCATCCCAGAGTCGATCATCACTGATAATGGTTCCAATCTCAACAGTGACTTGATGAAAGCCATGTGTGAAACATTCAAAATCAAACACAAGAATTCTACAGCGTACAGACCTCAGATGAATAGAGCCGTATAAGCGGCCAACAAGAACATCAAGAAGATACTAAGGAAGATGATAGAAAAGCATAAGCAGTGGCATGAGAAGTTATCATTCGCCTTATTGGGATACCGCACCACAGTTCGCACATCAACTGGGGCAACTCCCTACATGTTGGTTTATGGTACAGAGGCAGTCATTCCCGCCGAAGTAGAGATTCCCTCCTTAAGAATTATACAAGAAGCAGAACTTGATGACGCAGAATGGGTAAAAAGTCGCTACGAGCAACTAGCCCTAATAGATGGGAAGAGAATGAATGTAGTTTGCATGGTCAATTGTATCAGAACAGGATGTCCAGAGCCTTCAACAAAAGAGTCAAGCCGAGACAATTTACACCAGGACAGCTGGTATTGAAGAAAATCGTTCCGCACCAAGATGAAGCCAAAGGAAAACTCTCTCCCAACTAGCAGGGTCCATACATAGTTCACTGGGTTCTAACAGGAGGAGCCCTCATACTTGCAGAAATGGACAGAGAAGTTTGGCCGAAGCCTATCAATTCAGATGTAGTGAAGCGATACTATATGTAACCATTTATGATTTTCTTATGTAATTTGAACTACGTCTGACCTGATTCCCGTTTAAGAGGAGATACGTAGGCAGCCTTATGGGTTCGGTCACAATTCAATAAAATCTTCATTTTCCCCGATATTGGAAACTGGGGCAGAATTTTGAGGAGGACCCTCAAAATTCCGAAGTTGATTTTCAGCCGGTCATCGCGCGCAGCCGTCGGAAGCACCAGACCAGTAAACTGGGGCAGAATTTTGAGGAGGACCCTCAAAATTCCGGAAAGGGAGGTTGCAATGTCTTGAACCGCGTCGCAGTCGTTGGTTCATCTAAAAGAAAATCATTTTAAAACTGTGTAGTTGCATCATATTCTTTACTAAATCATGCATAACTACTATCACAATTGCTTTGTTTAGCGATGCTACCCCCAATGAAAGCAAGAGCCGAATAGGACAAGCGAAGTCCACGGGAGGACGAACTAACCTTCCCCTTGACAAAACTCACGATTTTTCTTTGAATACAGGCACCCCAAGACACAAAATCATCAGATACTCATACTTTTGCAGGAATATAACACTCAGAATCATCACTTACTTACAAGCGCTATCCGCACATGACATCCCCAGCATCCACAACGACGCAATCAGCTATCAGCTAAGAGCTTTCGCTACTATTCACCTTTTACCTCTGCATTGCATAAGGCTACCTTTTTGCCTTCCGAGACTAAGCTCTGTCTCCATCCGCATTTTTGCATTGCATAAGGCTACTATTCTGCCTTCCGAGACTAAGCATTGTCTCCATCTGCGCTTCTACATTGCATAAGGCTACCATTCTTCCTTCCGAGGTTAAGCTCTACCTCCATCCGCATTGCTGAAATATCGCCACCTTCATCTACATCCTGCATCGGCTGAAATATCGCCACTTTTATTTAAATCCTGCATTGGCTGAAAGATCGCCAACCTTTATTTAAATCATGCATGGCTGAAATATTGCCAACCTTTATTTGAATCTTGCATGGCTGAAAGATCGCCAACATTTATTTAAATCTTGCATGGCTGAAAGATCGCCAACCTTTATTTAAATCTTGCACGGCTGAAAGATCGCCAACCTTTATTTAAATCTTGCATGGCTGAAACATCGCCAACCTTTATTTAAATCTTGCATGGCTGAAAGATCGCCAACCTTTACTTAAATCTTGCATGGTTGAAAGATCGCCAACCTTTATTTAAATCTTGCATGGCTGAAAGATCGCCAATCTTTATTTAAATCCTGTACCGGCTGAAATATCGCCACTTCATTTAAGTCTTTCGTCGGCTGAAAGATTGCCAAATCCTGCATTTCATGGGCTGAAAGATCGCCAAATTGTCCAAAGGCGTCATTGTTCAGAGGCACCATTTTCATAACCCAAGAACGCCATGTCATGGCCTGAGGACCCCTTCTTTATCTTTTGCATATCATTATTCAAAGGCATCATGGTTCGGAGGCACCATTCTCATAGCCCGAGAACATCATTTCATAGCCTGCAAATACTCTATTATACGCTTCATGGCCCAGGACGTCATGGTCTGAGGACGTCATCCTACCCGTTTGAAGATAGCATTCATGGTCAAACGGGAACTTGCATCATGTTTAAATTTATGCCCAATATATGCGTGTATTGCTTATCTGTAGGTAAACCGGCTAGCAATGGCCGTCTCAGCAGGAGCTATCCCGCTCCAGTTCCCGCAGCCCTATTTAATCTTAACCATTCATCCCAACCTAAATATCGCGTCCGTTCTTGAAAGATCTCCATCGGCAATAGTCCGCCAATGGATCCCGAACTACATATGACCTGATTCTTGTAAGACCAGGGATATGTAGGCAGCTCAGGAACCAGAGCACGGTCAATCTCTTCAAAACCATTTCGTTCGGTCAAAATTGGCTATCATATCTTTACCCGACAACTCTTTTATCCTTCCCGGGTAAAGAGGGGCAGCTGTTGATACCCAATTTTTCCCGTAGATTTTTTATATGCAAAATACTTTCGAAATAGCATATGTATACATATACAAGTATGCCCAAGTGTTTTAGTATTTTTTCTAATTTTTAAAGGATTTTTTAAATCAATTTATTGCCCATTTTAGCAGTACAAAAACCAATAATTATTCCCAAAATTATTTTTTTGATGAATAACTTATTTTATTCTCATATTTATGCCAAAATGTAGCTAGGGTATTTTTTATACATTTTTCCAAATTTATTTGGTATTTTAAAAGCCAAATTGCATACAATTGCAATTTTAGCATGTTTTCAGAATTAACAGCATTTTACAATTATGAAACTGGTTCCAATATTTTTAAATAAATATTTGTATAAATTAACTGATCCAGTACTTTTAATTTGTTTTCGAAATTTTTTACTATTTTATAAATTAAAAGGGAAAAACTGGCTATTTAAAATATGGCCTCATTTGCATTTCAATGTTAGCCAAATTAACCCCCCTAATTGACCCAATTTCAAACCAATTTCGGACCAGCCCAATTCCATTTAACCCAACCCTTAACCCATTTAGAACCACCCGACCCAAATCCCTTTTAATCCAGGCCGTTGATCAATCTGATCAACGGCCACGATTTCCCCTTACCATTTTAATTCACCCAAACCCCTAACCCTAACTCATTTCACTCTATCAGTCGCCCCTGAATTCCTTTCCTCTCTCGAACTCTCTCGAAACCCTAGCCTCTCTCACCATCTCCGACCTCAAGACCCACCGGAAATCATGGCTCCTCTGGCCATGGTAACCTTATACTCACTCCCCATTACTCCTGTGTGCTCGATATTTGAAGAATCAAGGCCAGACCTCGAAGGCCTTCATCCAGACCTGTGCCTGCTCGAGTTTTCACGGCCATCGCCGGCCTTGCTCCGGCGTATCCTGGTCCTATGAGCCTATCTCTGACCTTTCCGACCAAGATCGGACCTTTTCCAAGCCTTTCTCGTTTTAGGGTTCCTCTGAAACCCTAGCTATTCGAGGTTTTCTCTGATTGTTTTCTTAGATCTGTTCTATATCTGTGCTCTACTTGAGTTTTTAAACATTTTCCCCAATTTTTTCTTCCAAAACTTACTTCTTTCCGATTTAGGGTTTCTGAAAGTTCAAAGTGTTTCTCCGACTTTTCTTTTCTATGTGTATTTGTCCTCACTGTGCTTATGTGTTTATGTCCTTTTACCACGCATGTGTTTCTACTGCTTTCTTATGCTTTCTTACTACTATACGTGTTCTTCTGTGCTTTCTATGTTTCATCTTCCTATTGTGTTTCTATACCATGCTCTCACATGTTTATCTTGCTATGTTTCCCTATGTGTTCTTTGGCTATGTTTTTCTGATGTCCTTGTGTTCCTCTACTGTATTTTCTACTAAGTTTCTTAGTTCTTTGTTTGCCTTCTACTGGACCTTGTTTGAGTTCCCTTTAAACATGTTTCCTCTACTGTTTTTCTTAAGTGTTATACTATCTCTTTTCTCTCCTGAATTTGTTTAAGTCCCAGGTTTTTCTTGAACATGTTCCTTCTACTCTCACTATGCTTCAAGTCAGTTTCTTCACTCTGTTGTTTCGAATTTGCTTTTGTATCTGTTTTCTTTCTCATGAGTTTCTGAAAGAAATCTCTGATCCCGTTGCCTTCTTATCTCTGATTCGAGTTGGAAACCCTAGAATTTGGGGGTTTTACCAAGGTTTGAGCAAATGTTTGAACTGGGTTCTATTTTGGAACCCTTAACTCTTTTAGACTCATTCTGAGTGTATGAGCTGAGTTTGAACTCCTTTGTTTACGACTCTGAACTTTTTCTATGCTAGACTCTTCTACTAATTAACATGATGGTTCTTCGTGTTTAAGCATGGCTGTATGTTTTTATATGTGTGATGAATTCTTTCTTCTGAAAAGGTTTTCCAACTTATGATTGATTAGAATCTTATTTTTAGGGTTTGATTGATTGTTACTGATTTTCCTTAAGTAAAACCTTTCTTCCCCCTTTTTCTGACTGGGTTCACTCACACCAAGTATTTGGACTTCTGATTTCGTGGCTATTAATTGACTCTCTTTCCTTAATTATACAACCGTGTACTGTCAAAACCCTGCCCTTAAATAACTATTATGTATTTACCCCTCTTGTACTGCTTTGAAAAGAGTTTGATTAATTTATTTCCTTAATTAGTTATGCTCGTTTGAATCTGAACCCCTCAATTAAGGGAGATTTTCGTGTAATTGATTAGCAATCAGCTTTCAAAATTATTTCTTGCCTTGTTTCTGCCTGCTCTCTACACTATGAATACATGACTCCTTAAGGAGAACAATCAACAGACTCTTAAAAATCATAATCACGATTCTCTTCTGAACTTATACTTAGAGCATTCTTGCTTCTTGTCTGCACTTTGGCTTTTACAAGACTACTGCTTCTCTTTACTTGCTTCTTTGAAACTGGTATGTCCTAAATTAATTCCAGTATCACCCCAATGTGTTTATTTACAGTCTTGTATGCATGTCTACTTTCTACCCTTTGTAAAGTGTAACATCTGATTTAAAATGCCTATATGTTATTGCCTGCTTCTCTTCCTTATGAACAATTGCTCCCTACCCCATTACCCCTATGTGTTTATAGTTTCAGCATTATTGTTTACTTTGCCGTTCATGTTCAGTGATTAGCTATGTGTGTTTCTTTCTTTACAACTGTTTCTATTATAAATACCTACCCCTATCCCCCTCTATGTATCTGAGTTAAGGTTTTGGCCTGGCAGTACCCAAATTACTGCTCAGGTCTGAACTTGATCTTCAATAGATCCTAACTCCTAAGATTTGGCTGACAGGCTGGTCAGGGGTGTGCCAGCATCCTAATTGCTAGGCATGACCACTAGCCTACCATGGCCTTACCTGATTCCTCCTCTGTTGCACTTACACTTACTCTTAGACTCTAAGTTCTGCCCCCCTCCTATGAGCCTTGCCTTGGGAACCTTGAGTTCCCTCTGAACTTGGACATTTGAGGGCTGGCCTTTCCACACTGCACTATATTTCTACAATGATATTTGGGGTGTAAGCATTGCCTGGAGTTCAAGAAACTCCTTGGAACTTTGACACATCCCAAATGAGAGAAAGGCTTTGGAGAATCTGGTCCTTGGAAGTTGGTTTATTCCATACGTTAGACTAGGAGTCTGAATTAGGCTCTCCTTGGTTGGAATTTTAATTTCTGATGTATTTTATTTGTTCACTTTTCTGGATTCATTCAAGTTGTAATAACCTTGTAATGACTTATGGGGTGTTTGTAAAATAGGGGGAAGGACTTTTATGTTATGCATATGCGGTAGATATCATGCTTTAGGTTTACTTCTGCAATTCATAAGTCATTCATCACTGCATATAGAAATCCTGCCTATAAGTTATTCATTACTGCATCCTGTTCATAAGTCATTCATCACTGCATATAGAAATCCTACTTATAAGTTATTCATTATTGCATATAGAAATCCTGCTTATAAGTTATTCATTACTGCATATAGAAATTATGTTCATAAGTCATTCATCACTGCATATAGAAATCCTGCCTATAAGCTATTCACTCGCATTGGAGATCATGCCTATAAGTTTCTGCACTTTTGCATACTCCCCTTAGGCAAACAATCCATATGTTAAAATAACAAATGTACTCCAGAGACCATGCCTATAGGATTCCTGCACTCTTACAAATGTCCTAAGTCAATCACGCTTAGAAAGCAAGCCTATAGGGATAACTAATGAATTTGAATCGTCTAGCTCGTTTACAAGTTTAAAATCAGTAGCAATGTCGTTTAATATGCAGAACTCGTTTTTTTTCTATAACCAACAAGCCTTTTTTAAAATCAACATACTTTTGTATTGTCAGATATCATGCCTATAGGTTTCACCTAGGCAAACCTTTAGGTAATTAATCAACTTTGCCAGTCTTTAATAATTACAACCAACAGGCAGGTCTAATTCGGACTTCTTATCTGAAAATATGTGCTAAATCAGCCACCTATCCTAACGCTTTTAAATTTAATTCAGACCCTAACCAGTATTTGAAGTCATGCTATATATTTGCTTTTAAGTGAGGAGGCCTGTGTGAGCCGTAACTGCTGTTTGATTCTCCCCTATTTGATTATGTGTTTTGTTTGTCGCCTAGACTTTTATCCTTTTAAAACTTCTGAAAGGCCCCAACTCCCTCCCCTTTAGGATTAGTGGTCTCAATGCCTCCGGGACTGATAGGATCGGGACGGGTAATAGCATGCAATAAGTAACGATACTATTCCGCGCTTTAATACCTTAACAGGGTGAGAAGGGTAGACATGGATATGATGATCACACGATAACACCACGCGTATAATTGGTTACCGGGTGTTGTGTGGATGATCCATGTTATTTGTAAACCTAGGACCCCTTCTCCTTATGTACTTTTGTTATTGTTTTCTTTAAACTGTCAGTTTTCAGCTCTTTAAACCTTGTATTTTGCTTCACGTCATCTAAAACCTCTTTGAATTTCCAGCATTGTTTCCTTTTAAAACTTCCGCCCATTTCACTTCTTTCGTCTGATTGTTCGCATTCGCTATTTGATCCTTATTTTCTGCACTTATACATTCTTTGAAACAACTATGAAACCACCTATTTTCTGACTCCAGCATGTTTATTTAACCTTTATACATTCCTACTTGTAATCATTATGTGGAAGTTGTCTTGTATGCTTATTTGTTTTAAAGTCACAATTATAACATGGCCGGGAACCACACTAGTGGATCTTGGGGGGTGCCTAACACCTTCCCCCTGAGATAATTTCAAGCCCTTACCCATTCTCTGGTTCTTCTTCCTCTTAAATTTTTTGGTGTCCTAATGTACTTAATCATTAGGTGGCGACTATTCTAAATCTCAAACCCAAATTCCCAAAAGGAATAGAGTTGTCCGCCCAAAATGTCGTAAACCCGATTTCGCCTTTTAAAAGAGGAAAAAGGGGCGTCGAC
>NW_017678678.1:0-3594 GCF_001879085.1 Nicotiana attenuata
GTCATTCCACCCTTCTTTGGCACACATTGGACCGGAGAGGTCCATGAACTATCCGAGATCGGGTAAACCACACCGGCGTCTAACCACTTGATAACCTCCTTCTTTACCACTTCTTGCATTGCTTCATTTAATCTTCTTTGATGTTCAAGAGAGGGCCTTGCATCCTCCTCCAAAATGATCTTGTGCATGCAAAATGCGGGGCTTATCCCCCGAATATCGGCCAATGTCCATCCAATTGCCTTTTTGCGCTTTTGAAGAACCGCCAAAGTGGCGTCAACCTGCATGTTAGTTAGGCACGAAGAAAGAATAACAGGTAAAGTAGAATTTGAACCTAAAAACTCATACCTGAGGTGTGGAGGAAGTGGCTTCAACTCCAACACCGGTAGCTCCTCAATTGATGGCTTGGTTGGCGGAGTTTTGCGATTCTCAAGATCCAAGGATAGCTTCCTAGGCTCATAAGAATATGAACCCATACCATGCAATGCATTCACGCACTCCACTCTACCGGCATCATCATTGACATCCATATTGAGAAACACGGCTTCAAGAGGATCTTCAACATTAATCAAGGCATTTGTGTCATCCACTATCACCACTGTGACAATGTCCACAAATGAACACACCTCCGTGCTATTGGGTTGTCTCTTTGATTTGCACACAAGAAATACTACCTTCTCATCACCCACACGGAATGTTAACTCCCCTGCTTCCACATCAACCAATGCCTTCCCCGTAGCTAGGAAAGGTCTTCCAAGAATAATAGACACTTCGAAATCCACTTCACAATCCAATATGACAAAGTCGGCCGGCAATATGAATTTGTCCACCCGGACAAGCACATCGTCGATTATACCTAAAGGCCTCTTCATCGATCGGTCCGCCATTTGAAGTCTCATTGAGGTTGGTCTAGGTTGCCCAATTCCCAAAGTCTTGAAGACTGAGTATGGCATCAGATTAATGCTAGCCCCCAAGTCACATAGGGCCTTAGCAAAATCCGCACTCCCGATAGTGCAAGGAATAGTGAAAGCTCCAGGGTCTTCTAGTTTCGGGGCCATAGAATGCACAATCGCACTAACTTGGTGCGTCATCTTTATTGTTTCACACTCCATAGAACGCTTCTTGGTGACTAAATCCTTCATAAATTTTGCGTACCCAGGCATTTGTTCAAGTGCCTCCACTAAAGGAACATTGATTGTGAGGCTCTTCATCATGTCTATGAATTTCTTGAACTGATTGTCATTCTTTTGCTTTGCTAACCGCTGAGGATATGGTGGAGGTGGTCTAGGCAAGGGTGCCTTGGCCTTGGGCACCGCCGGCTCGGGTATATAATAATGTGTTCCCTAGACGGGTTCACGGCATCTTGAGTCTCTACCCCGGCCTCATCATCAATATCAATCCGCATATCATTTGTCACTATTGGTTCAACCACATTGTCAACATTCAAAGGTACATCATCATCATGCAACTCAACTTCATCATTCACCACCCGATTCTCATCCGAGGCATGCACATCACCGCCTCTTCCACTCCTAGTTGTAACTGCCATCACATGATTGTTACCCCCCTTTGGGTTCACTACCGTGTCACTTGGTAGCGCACCTTTAGGTCGGGTATTTAAAGCTTGAGAAATTTGTCCTATTTGCACCTCCAGGTTCCGGATGGATGTGTTATGTGAAGCCAATTGTGCGTCAGAATCTTGGTTCTTTTTCATCATCTGCTCGAACATCATTTCTATCCGTCCCATATCACTCCCGGAAGAACTAGGCCCTTGCGACTGAAAGGGGGGTGGATTGTTTGGCTGTTGGAACATGGGGGGCCTTTGAAAGCCTTTCC
This sequence comes from Nicotiana attenuata, assembly GCF_001879085.1. Lineage (NCBI taxonomy): Eukaryota > Viridiplantae > Streptophyta > Magnoliopsida > Solanales > Solanaceae > Nicotiana > Nicotiana attenuata. The sequence continues at coordinate 1,834 of NW_017678678.1, forward strand.
CCCTACCTCCATTATTCCACCCTCCTTGATTGCTATTGTTGTTACTCCAATTATTATTGTTCCCGTTCCAATTGCCTTGGTTGTTACCTTGATTACCCCAATTGTTGTTCTGATTGTTATTGTTCCAATTGTTACCACCTTGTTGTTGATTATTGTTATTCCAATTGCCGCCTCCTTGTTGATTGCCCCAATTGCCTTGGGGGCGCCATTGTTGATTCCCTTGATTTCCTCTATTTCCTTGGTAGTTATTGACATATTGGCATTCCTCACTTTGATCATCATAACACTCGTTCGAATAACCACCACCATCATTGTTGTTGTCAAACTGCTCACAATTACCTTGTTGTTATTGTTGCCCCCTTTGCCTCCTTTTCAACATAGACACATTCTCCATTGCATTGACTTGGCACGGGCTTTGAACCTGTTGCAATTGCGCCTTCGCCAATTGATTCATTGTTGTTGTAAGTTCGGCAATAGCTTGGCCATGTTCATTCAACTCCTTGTGCAAATGGATGACCGTGGGGTCACCTTGAGGTACATTCGCTCGGCTTTGCCATGCCGAAGAGGTGTCGGCCATTTCATCAAGTACATCACATGCCTCTTGGTAAGAAAGTTTTATAAAGTTCCCACCGGCAAATTGGTTCACAATGCACTGATTCGTGGTGTTAATGCCCCTATAAAAAGTCTGCTGGATCATCGCCTCAGTCATGTCGTTGTTAGGGCACTCCTTCACCATTGTTGTATATCGTTCCCAGATCTCGTGCAATGGTTCCGTGGGCATTTGCTTGAAAGCTAGAATTTCATCCCGAAGAGCCGCCATATGACTTGGAGAAAAGAACTTGGCAATAAATAACTCCGCGCGGGCCCTACTTGGCCGATCCGCGCCCCCAACTTAGAGATGAGTTTTTGAGTTTAAATGTGCCAAAGCGGCCCACCATTTTCGGCGTCCGCGCTGACCCCGCCAGGGGTTTTTGTCCAAAAATTCCAGCTCGGTTAATAATCTTATTACACTTTTTAGGTCATTTTAGATTCTGAACAAGAGCTCCGCTCGTGAAACTATTGTGTAGCCTAATTTTGGCAATTCTTTCGAATATCATACTATTTCTAATTAGTAACATCATTTGTTATTTTTTTCATCTATTTCTACTGTTTCCTTCTTTAATTATGTCTAAGCTAAAACCCATTAGCTAGGGTTGTGGCTCAACCCTGGTGTGGGTAGTTAATGGGTTTGCATTCTAGGGTGAGATTGAGATTGGGTATTTGTTATTTGGTTATTTGTGTTTTCAATCTAGTAATTTGTGATTGCAAACATGAATTCAAGCTTAATGGGTCTAACTTTCTTAGAAAGAGAGCCCATATGAATATGACCCTAAAAGTTAACCCAACAAGGAATTGGGAGACCCATGAAATGGTAGTCCCAATTAATGGGTTTAAACCTCAAAGAGTAACTATCCTACTTGAGCCCTAGTTGCCGGTCAATAGCCTACCTATTGGTCTCGAGAGAGTCAATTGGAAAAACTCGTTCTCTCTACCGAGAGTGTGAAATGGGAGGCAATTGTCAACATAGACAAATAAACCCAGATTTATCAATCCTCCCTTAGTATTCTACCCGTTAGCTACCACCTAGGTGTGTCACGACCCTAGTGGCTTTGTCCTATATTAAAGCACAACTTAGCAATATTTCACTTAGCATAATTTAGCTTTAATCCTAAGATTACAAATAGTAGTTTTAAATATAAAAACCGCCCCAAAAATTGTTAG
>NW_017678678.1:4874-7315 GCF_001879085.1 Nicotiana attenuata
ATGGGGCGCGGCCGCATAGCTTGACTTGGCCAAAATTCCATGTCTCTGAATCTCCTTCACGCGGACCGCACTGATATGTAGCGCGGCCACGTGGGATTTAAGCCTTCTCTGAACTTCCTTTGCGCGGACCGCGCAGAAATGGAGCGCGGCCGCGTGGCTTGCACCTCAAAATTTACCCCTCTGAATCTCCTAGCGCGGCCATGTGGCAAATCAGTGCGGTCCGCGCTAGGTCTTCCTGTTCCCCACTTCACTTGTTCTTGACACTTGGCAGGTTTCACTCCGTTTTGAGTCGATCTTTGACATGTGTCATCTTGTCGCTCAAGCCTGAAATCAAGCACAACTTGTAAGCCTTTTGGGACTATTTTGTGGTGAATTGTGACAAAAGCAATAGCACGTAAGGGGTATAATTATGGTAAAATTCTAGCTTATCAAGTAGCCTTCCAATCGTTAAGCTTTACTTTCGGCCCGACAAACTACACATCCGTTTTGCTGGAATCTTCTCCAATTTCCACCATGTTCACATCATCAAACCACCTCTAGAACCTTTCAATTAACTCTTCATCAATGTCAACCACTGGACTTGGAACTGCTGTCACTGGGCGTTTCACGGCACCGGGCTTGACAAATAACCTAGAGAGACGCGGGATAGGCTTCGGAAGTGCCCACGCCTTCTGTTTCAACCTTTTGGCCCTTTTCACGTCTGCCACTGTGGGTTTGAATCCCAGACCGAACGTATCCAAGTTTTTAGGTAGAGACACTGGCTGCACGATACCCTGTAAAGAAGCGCCAAGGCCTTTGCCTGCACAAAGCCATTCTTCAGTATTTCAGACGCCACTATGACAGATGCGGAGGCTAACTTTGAAGTTGGAATACATTTCCCTTCTGGAACCTTCTCAACTAGCACTGTTTCAGAAACTTGGTAGACCCAAGGCCCCTGATCGTCTTCAGCCTCAATAAATGGGACGGAGGCATCATTGTAAGCAACCGAGCTCTCATCACCATGCACGACAATATCCTGTCTGTCCCACTCAAACTTGACCATCTGGTGCAAAGAGGACGGGACTGCTTTGGCGGCATGTATCCAAGGCCGACCCAGCAGCAAATTGTAAGAGACGGCCACATCCAGTACCTGGAACTCCATGGTGAATTCAACCGGTCCTATTGTCAATTCAAGCACTATATCATTGACCGAATCCTTTCCTCCACCATCAAAACCTCGGACACAAATATTGTTCTTTCGGGCCCTTTCGGTATCAATCTTCAACTTTTGCAGAGTGGAGAGAGGGCAAATGTTTGCACTAGAACCATTATCCACCAGCACCCTAGTGACCACAGAATCTTCACATTTCACTGTAAGATAGAGAGCTTTGTTGTGTTCAGTACCTTCCACAGGCAACTCGTCATCAGATAAAGTGACCTTGTTCACCTCAAATATCTTATTGGCGATCTTCTCCAAATGGTTCACTATGATTTTGTCGGGGACATGAGCTTCGTTCAGAATTTTCATCAGGGTCCGACGATGCTCGTCTAAATGGATCAACAATGATAGCAAGGAAATCTGAGCGGGAGTCTTTCTCAACTGCTCCACGATGGAGTAATCTTGTACTTTCATTTTTCTCAAAAACTCCTCCGCTTCTTCTTCAATGACTGCTTTCTTTACTAGAACTGGATTATCTCTGAGTGTTTTAGCTTTCCTTAACTCTTCTGGGGCAAAGCATCTCCCTGAACGAGTTAATCCCTGGGCCTCATTGACTTATTCTTTCACTTCCTTCCCCTTATAGGTTACTATCACCCGTTCATAGCTCCATGGGATAGCCTTGGTGTTGATTACCGGCAGCTGGGTTACAGGCTTGATGATGATAGGGTCCGTACGGGCACCCTCTACAATTATGATAGGCTTATTCGCTAACCCTGGCACGATCACCTTTGACTTTTCTTGCTTTGCCACAGCATCACTTGTGGATCTCTTCTCAACTACCACAGAAGGTTCACCGTTTGTCATGCCCAACTTGTTCACTGATCCTTCAACCATTGGTTTTGTGACAATTGTTTCCTTGACAGGCTTGACCTCACTAGACCGAATCATCATTGTCGCGCCCCCTTTTTCTCACGAAATCGGGTTTATGACGTTTGGAGGGACAACTCATTCCTTTTGGGAACTGGGTTTGCAATTGAAGAGTTGCCACCTAATGATTAGGGTGCATTAGGACACCAAAAGAGTTTGATTTGAATAACTAGAGATAGGGTAAGGGCTTGAAATTATTCTAAGGGGAAGGTGTTAGGCACCCCTCAGAATCCACTAGTGTGGTTCCCGACCAGACAATTATTGTGAATTGAGGTGCAATTAGCATATAGGCAAATAAGGCTCAAATAAGAGGGGATTTCAACACATAAAGGTTTGAAAGTATGCAAAGTTTGAAAGGACCATTAGAAAGGCTAAT
>NW_017678678.1:10263-13911 GCF_001879085.1 Nicotiana attenuata
AATTAACATGACTTGCATGTACTGCTTAGGTCTGATTAAAAATACCAAAGACGAGGGAAGTTAGTTGCTGAGGCATCTTAGTTTATTACATAACTCAGATAAGAAGTCTGAATCAGGCCTGCCTGCTGGTTGTAGAAATTAACAAAGCGGATTTAGTTTTACAATCATTATCCTAAGGCTTGCCTAAGTGTTTAGACGGAATCTTATAGGCATGATATCTACTGATTTTAGAAGGTGATGAGATAGTAAAGCTCGAAATGAATTACTTAAAGTCCAATATGCATACTTGTTAAAATTGCTAAGTGAGGGACCTAGACTATCAAAAGAGATGCAGAATGCACAAGAATTAAGAATGGTTACAGGTTCTGCTGGTTATAGCCTCTTTTATTACGGATCTTATAACTAACATTGACTGCGAATGAAAACGAATCAGAATTGTTCGAGGATCCCTATAGGCATGATTTCTATGCATTACTGATTTTTAGACGTGGTATCTAATTGCAGAAACCTTGTAGACATGACATCTAAATGCAGAATCTTGTGTTAAACCTTATAGACATGGTATCTAAATGCAGAAACTTGTGTTAAACATTATAGACATGGTATCTAAATGCAGTTTGAATTATGCAGAATTAAAATACCACTATAGGCATGGCTTCTAGGTGAAGTTTGAATATGCAGGAATTAAAAACACCCTATAGGCATGATCTCTACCCTTGCATGCATAGTTCCCCACCCTTTTCACTAGCCAGCCCCAAATGTTTATTACAACTTATTACAAACCAGAATGATAAATTACATCAGAAAAGTGCAAAGAAAAGTACAATCAGAGGAAGCCCGATTCTTGACTTCCTCTCTGAGTTATGAGATAAACCAACTCAGAGTCCATTGATCCAAAGCCTTTCTCCAATTTGAGTGTGTCAGAGCTCCCTAAGAGCCTCAATGGGACTCCGGGCAGTGCTCACACCCAAATTGTATCACCAGAATAGGGACAAGTGCAGTGTGGAAGTGCCAGCCCTCAAGGGTCCAAGTTCAGAGGGAGCTTAATGGGTCCCAAGGCAAGGCTCACAAGAGGGGGGCAGAACTTAAGTCTAAGAGAGAGTGCAAGTGAAGAAACAGATCTTTAAGAGCTAAGGAAATAAAGAAGAGGGAAAGGGGTGCTGGGAAACAGTTACAGAGTGAAGGATTTCACACAAAGGGGTTCAGGGATTGGGAGCTGCAAAGAGCCTATGCACTTAGGCATTAATTAACTCTGGGCATGCACAGCAATAGGGAGTGCTGTTATGCTTACAAAATCAACCATAATACACAACATATAATGGTAACATAGAGGTTATGATAGGGGAATCAAGTTTGAGTCATAGACAACAATACTTAACATTGCCATGCCTCAAACAAACCATTAGTATCAAACACTTTGGGGTAGGGGTTTAGGATGCATAATAGATTCAGAACAGGCAGAAGGGAATTACAACATGCTTAGAATAAAGTACTGAATCAAACACAAGCAGTAGGCAGACAAGAAAACAAAAGTATTAAGTAAACATATTGTTGTGATGCTGAAATATTAATCAAGACATACCAGTTCAAAGAAGCAAAAATGCAGTAAAAGCAGGAAGCCGGACTTTGAAGACAGGCTACAGTACAAGTAGCAAGAGAGAATATTTTTGAGTATGAGTGTGAGTTCAGAAATTAAGAGTGTTCGTGTGTTTGTGTTAATGAAAGAGAAAGGTATTTATAATTTGAAAACAGGTGGAAAATAAGGCAAAAAATCATAGTTCAGCAGTAATTATGGAACTATGTGTCAATTAAAATCAAATCAGTATAAGACTTCCTTTAATGAAGGAGTTACAATTAAACGGTAATGGGCAGAAGGCATTTAAGGAAAGCAATCAAGTAGAACACCATGTATAGAATAGACAATTAAGGGTAAGTGTATAGAAGTTTAATTAAGGGAAGAATCTTTAAAATACTCGGTTAACCAAATAAGGTAAGAAAACAAAGTAAAGTCGCAGAATGTGGAGACAATCGAAAACCAGTACATAGCAAATCAAGGAGTCAAGGATTTCAAAATCACTGACTTAAGGAGAGTAACATGGGTTCCCATGAATAAACCAAGTTAAAGACAAGAGAATCGAAAGTCTAAAGGGAAAATTTCAAATCAATCCAAGAAACAGGGAATCAATAAAACAAGGAAAGAATCAATTAAACGAGTGCAATCAGAATTACACAAGGAGGTGTGAAATCAGTCCAAAATTGAAGGTCATTTTAGAGAGAAATTTAGCATATAAAAGAGTGCATAAACATTAAGCATACGAGGCTGAACTCATGCCAAAGAGAAACATCATGCAATAGCTAACACAGAGTAAGTAGCTAGTGAACACGGTAGTCACATAAGTCGATTTCAGTAACTTAGTTATAGAGAAAAGAGAGAGTATGAAACAGCATGCAAAGAGGTCAAGTGAAAAGACCTTATAGTAGAGTTTAGCAGGAAGTCAAAATCACATAAAGAAGCAGAAGATTTCAAAATTCAGTCGAGCAACAGATGAATCAACTTCAGAGACTCGAATAGGTCCAAAGAAATTAGGGTTTTGGAACCAGTCGAATTCAGAGCGTGACTAGCAAGTAAATCACATAGGAAATAATCTCAGAACTCGAATGAACCCCAAATTTTAGGGTTTTCACCATCAATCGAGTATAGAGATGAAAACAAGTAAATCAGACAGAATACTAACAAAATAAATTCAGAAAATCTCAAAAAGGAACTAAGACCTTTAACATGCACATTCCAGTAAAAGAATAACATAAAGAAACACAGTAGAAGAACAACATAAAGAAACATAGAGAACATGTTAAAAATCAGAAAAGCTTTGAAATAATTTAACAAAAACCCTAAATCAGAAAAGATAAAGTTTCTGAAGGTAAAGTTTTGAAAGAAACCTTAAGAAAACATTTAGGAGTTTAGAGTGAGCACAGATCTAAAACAGATCTAAAAGGATCGGAAGAACCTCAAAGGTTAGGGTTTCAGAAGAACCCCAGATGGTGAGAAAGGCTTGGAAAAACATCGGTCTAAGCAGGAGAAGCCAAGAGTCAGGCTTGAATAGCCATGGCTGGCCAGAGCAAAGTCGGAGATGAGCGAAAACAGCCATAGAACTGAAAACGAACAAAGTCTGGGCCAAACTTCTTCAAGTCTGGCCTTGAAACTATGATAATCGAGCATGTAGGAGTCATAGGAGGTAGATACAGGCCTCCAATGGTTTTGGAAGCCATTGATTTGGACGATTTTAGGGTGAAAGCTGAGGGAGGCGGCTAGGGTTTGAGAGGAGCTTGAGAGAGAATCGGGGGGGGGGGGGAATTCAAAGGCGGCTAGAGATGAAAAATGATTAGGGCTTTGGGGTAATTGGGAATTAAAAATGGTAAGAGAAATAGGGACCGTTGATCTGGGAGATCAACGGTTGAGATTAGAAAGGGTAGGTGGGAAACGGGTCTGGGTCAGCTTGAATGGGTTGTCGGATTTTGTGAGTTTCGTGGGATTTCGAGACGTGGGCCCCACTGGCAATTTTGAGTTAAATTTTGGATTTTGTTGGAAAATTAGTATTTTCATATGGAATTAATTCCTATAATTAGTATTGACTGAATTGAATTAAC
>NW_017678678.1:16764-20506 GCF_001879085.1 Nicotiana attenuata
GTATCACCAGAATAGGGACAAGTGCAGTGTGGAAGTGCCAGCCCTCAAGTGTCCAAGTTCAGAGGGAGCTCAATGGGTCCCAAGGCAAGGCTCACAAGAGGGGGGCAGAACTTAAGTCTAAGAGAGAGTGCAAGTGAAGAAACAGAGCTTTAAGAACTAAGGAAATAAAGAAGAGGGAAAAGGGTGTTGGGAACAGTCACACAAAGGGGTTCAGGGATTGGGAGCTGCAAAGAGCTTATGCACTTAGGCATTAGTTAATTCTAGGCATGCACAGCAACAGGGAGTGCTGTTATGCTTACAAAATCAACTAGAATACACAACATATAATGGTAACATAGAGGTTATGATCCCAGGGGAGTCAAGTTTGAGTCATAGACAGCAATACTTAGTACTGTCATGCCTCCAACAAACCATTAGTATCAAACACATTAGGGTAGGGGTTTAGGATGCATAATAGATTCAGAACAGGCAGAAGGGAATTACAACATGCTTAGAATAAAGTACTGAATCAAACAGAAGCAGTAGGCAGACAAGAAAACAAAAGTATTAAGTAAACATATTGTTGTGATGCTGAAATCTTAATCAAGACATACCAGTTCAAAGAAGCAAAAATGCAGTAAAAGCAGGTAGCCGGACTTTGAAGACAGACCACAGTACAAGCAGCAAGAGAGAATATTTTTGAGTATGAGTGTGAGTTCAGAAATTAAGAGTGGTCGGGTTTTGTGTTAATTAAAGAGCAGGGTATTTATAGTTTGAAAACAGGTGGAAAATAAGACAAAAATCATAGTTCAACAGTAATTATGGAACTATGTGTCAATTAAAATCAAATCAGTATAAGACTTCCTTTAATTAAGGAGTTACAATTAAACGGTAATTGGCAGAAGGCATTTAAGGAAAGCAATCAAGTAGAACACCATGTATAGAATAGACAATTAGGGGTAAGTGCATAGAGGCTTAATTAAGGGAAGAATCTTTGAAATACTCGGTTAACCAAATAAGGTAAGAAAACAAAGTAAAGTTGCAGAATGTGGAGACAATCGAAAACCAGTACATAGCAAACCAAGGAGTCAAGGATTTCAAAATCATTGACTTAAGGAGAGTAACATGGGTTCCCATGAATAAACCAAGTTAAAGACAAGAGAATCGAAAGTCTAAAGGGAAGTTTTCAAATCAATCCAAGAAACAGGGAATCAATAAAATAAGGAAAGAATCAATTACACGAGTGCAATCAGAATTACACAAGGAGGTGTGAAATCAGTCCAAAATTTAAGGTCATTTTAGAGGGAAATTTAGCATATAAAAGAGTGCATAAACATTAAGCATGCGAGGCTGAACTCATGCCAAAGAGAAACATCGTGCAATAGCAAGCACATAGTCAGTAGCTAGTGAACACGATAGTCACATAAGTCGATTTCAGTAACTTAGTAATAGAGAAAAGGAGGGAGTATCAAATAGCAAGCAAAGGGGTCAAGTGAAAAGACCTTATAGAAAAGTTTAGCATGAAGTCAAAATCACATAAAGAAACAAAAGATTTTAAAATTCAGTCGAGCACAGATGAAGCAACTCGAATAGGTCTAAAGCAAAATATGGTTTTGAAACCAATCGAATTCAGAGCATGACGAACAAGTAATCACATAGCAGGTAATCTCAGAACTCGAATGAACCCCAAATTTTAGGGTTTTCACCATCAGTCGAGCATAGAGATGAAAGACAAGTAAATCAGACAGAACACTAACAAAATAAATTCAGAAAATCTCAAAAAGGAACTAAGACCTTTAACATGCATATTCCAGCAGAAGAACAACATAAAGACACACGTTAAAAATCAGAGAACGCTTCGAAATAACTTACCAAAACCCTAAATCGGAAAAGAGAAAGGTTCTGAAGGTAAAGTTTTGAAAGAAACCTTGAAAAAAACGTTCAGAAGCTTAGAGTAAACACAGATCTAAAAGAATCGGAAGAACCTCAAAGGTTAGGGTTTCAGAAGAAACCCAGATGGTGAGAAAGGATTGGAAAAACATCGGTCTAAGCAGGAGAAGTCAAGAATCAGGCTTGAATAGCCATGGCTGGCCGGAGCAAAGTCGGAGATGACCGGAAACAACCATAGAACTGAAAACGAACAAAGTCTGGGCCAAGCTTCTTCAAGTCTGGCCTTAAAACTATGATAATCGAGCATGTAGGAGTCATAGGAGGTAGATACATGCCTTCAATAGCTTTGGAAGTCATGGATTTGTGAGATTTTCAGGTGGTAGTTGAGGGCGGCGGCGAGGGTTCGAGAGGGGATTAAGAGAGGATTGAGAGAGAAGGGGGGTTTGAAGGCGGCTGCAGATGAGAAATGACTAGGGTTTGGGGGTAATTGGGAATTAAAAAAGGAAAGGTTTAATGGCGGCCGTTGATCATTTTGATCAACGGCCTGGATTGAATGGGAATCCGGGCGGGTTGTTTAAAAAGGGTCGTGGGTCGGGTAGGCCTAGGATTTGGGCTGGGTGATTGGGTTTTAAAAATGGGGTTCAAAATCAGGCTCAAATAAGGCTAAAATTGAAATAAACGGGGCTAACATTTAAATAGCCATTTTTCCTTTATTTGTTTTACAAAAAACAGTAGAATAATTTCTGAAAATAAATTAAAGGTACTAAAATGATTAATAATACGTAATTATCAAATTAAAAAAAATACTGGAGTCAATTTTATAATTATAAACACAATTAAACCTTAAAAGAGGCTAATATTGCAATTATATGCAATTTAGCTTTTAAAATACTAAATAAATTTGTAAAAATGTGCAAAAATTATGTTATCTATATTTTAGTATAAATATGAGAGTCCAATAAATAAATCACCAAAATGATAATTTTGGGAGTAATTATTGGGCTTTTCTGGATAAAATGGGGCAATAAATTGATCTAAAAATCTTTTAAAAATTAAGGAAAAATAATAAAACATTTGGACATACCTATATATGCATACATATGCTATTTTGAAAGTATTTTGCATATTAAAATATATAAGGAAAAATTGGGTATCAACAGCTGCCCCTCTTTACCCGGGAAGGATGAAAGAGTTGTCGGGTAAAGATACGATGGCCAATTTTGACCGAGCGAAAAGGTTTGAAGAAACCTAGGCCATGCCCTGGCTTCTGAGCTGCCTACATATCCCTGGTCTTACAGGAATCATGCATATGTAGTTCAGGATCTGTCGGCGGAATATGCCGACGGAGACTTTCCAAGAACGGACGCAATATTCAGGACAGGCGAATGGTTAAGGTCTGATAAAGCTGCGGGAACTGGAGCGGGATCGCTCCTGCCGAGATGGTCGTTGCTCGCTAGTTTACCTGCAAATGAGCAATACGAGCATATATTGTGCGTAAATTTGAACATGATGCAAATTCCCATCGAACCATGAATGTTGTATTTGGACGGTTAGGATGGCATCCTTAGACCATGATGTCCTGGGCCATGAAGCATATAATAATAAAGGATTCGCAGGCCATGAAATGATGCTCTCGGGCTATGAAAATGATGCCTCCAAACCATGATGCCTTTGAATAATGATATGCAAAAGATTAAAGGGATCCTTAGGCCATGGCATGGTGTTCTCGAGCTATGCAAATGGTGCCTCTGAACAATGATGCCTTTGGATTGTTTGGCGATCTTTCAGCCTATGAAATGCAGTATTTGGCGATCTTTCAGCCCATGAGATGCAAATAGGTGGGATCGTTTCAGTCCATTGCAACGTAGTAAAT
>NW_017678679.1:0-3978 GCF_001879085.1 Nicotiana attenuata
TTGAGTATTAGACGGGATCTATCAGAAGGATATTGTACTCTCCACTTCTTGTACCATCGATATGGCAGCCCGCAAGGTTTTGAGGAGCCCAACACTGGTTTAACACACGCTGGAAACAAAGATAAGTGGGAGGCACGCAGAGGTTTGGCCTTCATGGTAGCTTTTTTGGGAGTCGTGATTTGCCCACGAAAAGATGGTCACATAGATATTGGCCTCGTGGGAATGCTAGATGTTGCAATAAAGAAGTCCAACAGCACGGTGGTTCCTCTGATTGTGGCTGAGATATATCGAGCCCTAACCATGTGCCGAGAAGGGGAAAAATTCTTTCAGGGATGCAATTTGTTGCTACAGCTATGGATACAAGAGCACCTATGCCACCGGACTGGGTACATGAACTATGGTTTAAGCAGGTTGAGTTGTATTGAAGAATTTAAAACCAGGGTAACAGGTATTGAGTTCCCCGAGGGTACCGAGGATTGGTTATCATGTTTGAGATCTTTGACTGCTGACAAAATTGAGTGAGCTTTCGGATGGCTTCCCGTTACTGAGGCAGTATATACATCAGCTGAAGTGCCTTACATTCTTTTGATGGGCATTCAGAGCATCCAACCTTATGCTCCCTACCGGGTCTTGCGGCAACTGAAAAGATTCCAAACTGTTCATAACGATGAAGATCTGAGCAAACAAGTCATTGAATTAGGCCCCAAAGCTGCCTTTCCGGAAGGGAAAATCCGCCAAATATGGAATGAATGCAGGTTTCTTGAGCCTAAGACTATAGTGCGGGATCGGGCTAGAGGCGAAGTGGACCCCAAATACTTGATCTGGTTTGGCAAAAGATTTCAAATTCCTGAGAGACCCGCCAAAAGGCCACATGTACAACAATTTACTGACGGGGCCCAAGTACAATGGGATTGGCTAGCCAAGGAAAAGGAATACCGGACTAGAATAGGGAAGTTGGAGCAACAAGTCCAAGATCTTCAATTTGAAAAGAGTGTGCAAGCCGCAACTGATGAGGGAGACAAAAAGAAATTAACTCGAGAAAATGAGGTTCTTAAAGCTCAGATCCGATAAATGAAAATAGCTGCTAAAAATCAAGAAAGAAGTCAGTCCGATGAGAGGTTGATAAACGGGTTGAAAAAGCAAGTCTTAGAGTGCCAGGAAGAGTTGGAGAAATCTGAAGAGAATATAGCAAAAATCCGGGCACAGTGGGCAAAGAAAACAGAGGAGAGGGCCCAATTTGTGCAGCAGATGAAAAGAAACTATGAAAGGACCATTACCAATCTGAGACGAAAAGTGAACACCCTTGAGGACGAGGCAGCCCAGCGGGACAAAGACTTCCAGGTTGAGAGGGAGCATTGCTATAGGCTAATGGCCAAGATGGAGAAAGAAATGAAGCTGTTGCAAGACCATCACTTCCACGATTCCCAGGTGTTAGAGGCCCGCAACCAGCAAATAAGCCGACTATCAGGAAAAGGGCCGGATCAGAGAAAGAATTAGAGCCATCGCGGATTATATTGTCATGAAATGTCAGGCAGGCGAAAGAATGAGTCGCACCACCTTCTTTGCTACGGTGATGATTTTTGTTCGTCAAGTTATGAATGATTTGGAGCAGCTACAAGGGGGTCTTGCACATCGGCCCGCGGCGATGCCGAATGACGCCACGTGGGCCCTAGGATTTGAAGCTTTAATGTATTCTTGACCCAGTTTTAGTCATTGAATCTGTATTTTGTTATTTTGAGTCTATTTTGTAGTTTTCCTTTTCCAAAAAAAAATATAGTTTAGCATCTTTGTAATCGAAGTTTTATTAATGAAATTTGAAATTCCCAAAAAAGTATTTCTTTTTGCATTTATCTTTAAGAACTACGCTTGGTCTGATTCATACGGGGTCATGATACGTAGGCAATCTCCATAGGATTCGACCATAACCCTAAGAGAAAAGGAAAAAGGGAGGAAAGAAAATAAAAGAAAAACCAAGAGAGGAAAAGAAAACAAAAAGAAAGAAAATAAGAAAACCAAGAGAAAGAAACCATAGCAAAGGCAAGAATGAAAGAAAAGAGAAGAGGGAAAGAAAAGAAAAATGAGAAAATGAGAGAAAAACCAGAAAAGCAAGGAAAAGGCAGGAAAAAAAGGGTCGGAATAAAAAGAAAAGAATTTGGAAAGGAAAAGCCGGGATGACGCATGCAACCGTTGCGAAACATATAGAAACACATTTAACTGTATAGGTGCATCACGCCTCAACGTGCGATTACCTATCTGTTATTTGCCTCAAACTAACCGTTTGCTGCTGTCACTTGCAGTTCAGATTTTATAGAAACGGTGGTTGGTTTTTCGTGGTAAACTGGCATCACATCCGTACTTTACTAGATCAAAGGGGAGCATAGAAATGTCTTCGGAAATGACCTTGCCAGCCATTCCCATCCCAGAAGATGTCCCAATCTCGGGCATCCCGGCCTCCGAGTCTGCCACAGCTGAAGAGAACATGATCTTACGTCTTAGGCTCATGGAGATGTGGGATACATGGACTAATGGAAGGGAGCCTCCAAGTGCCATCCCCGGATTCCCCGAGTTGTTTCCTAGAACAGGGGGTACCTCTAATATCCCCATCAGCCACCCGAATAGCCCATTGGGACAGCCCACCATGTCGGCTCATTTTGTGGGAACACCTTTTGAGGTCCGCCCCCAGGTGTTCACATCCGGATTAGCCCCCAATATCTTTACCGCTCCACCATGCTCGGCCACCACACAGCCTTCACTGCCTAGGCCTACTTTTGATCCTTCGGCCTTTACTTTTCAGAATCCTACTTACCAAGTGGAGCCTCCTCAGTACCCCACCTATACTTACTCCCAACCACCTCCATATGAGTTCATAACGGGACAGGAAAAGACTCCCAAAGTGCCTGAGCAGGATGAGATGGCAAAAAGGATGAGGAGTCTAGAGCAAAGCTTAAAAAATATGCAAGGTTTAAGCGGGCAGAAGAGTGTTTCTTATAATGATCTGTGCATGTTCCCTCACGTGCACCTGCCCATGGGATTCAAAAGTTTGAGAAATATGATGGGCATGGCGGTCCCATCGCTCACCTCAAAAAGTATTGCAACCAACTGCGTGGGGCTGGCGGAAAAGAGGAGTTGTTAATGACTTACTTTGGAGAAAGTTTGGTAAGCATAGCCTCGGAGTGGTATATGGATCAGGACATATCTCGATGGCACATTTGGGACGATCTTGCCAGAGATTTTGTTCGACAATTTCAGTACAACATAGATATTATGCCAGACAGGAACTCCTTGGCGAATCTAAAAAAGAAATCCTCAGAAAGTTTTCGGGAATATGCAATTAAGTGGCGCGAGCAAGCATCGAGGGTGAAACCCCCAATGGATGAAGTGGAAATGGTCACCGTATTTCTTCAGGACCAGGAAGCCGATTACTTCCAGAACATGATGTCGGCTATGGGCAAACCTTTTGTAGAGGCAATCAAGATTGGTGAGATGGTAGAGAATGGTTTGAAAACGGGTAGAATCTTGAGCCAGTCAGCCATCAGAGAAACCTCCCAGGCCATTCAAGGCGGGTCTGGAGGAATGGCTAAAGGAAAGAAGAAAGAAGAAACGTCCATGGCAGCATCAGGGGCAAGAAGGCATCGCGCTCCCAGACCCATGTTTTCTGAAAGAACCCCTCAACATTACTACCCTCATCATGATATGGCTTATGCTCCTCCACCTTATGCGGTCATGAACGCTCAACCCTTTGCTCGGCCGCAGCCACATGCCAATAGAAATCAAGCTCCATTCCCAAGAAATCAGCCTCTCCACCAGAACCACTATAATCCTTGACCTCCGCAGAATAACTCCCGTCCTCGGGAACCATCCAGGAGACCAAATTTTACACCAATCGGTGAACCCTACTCCAGTCTGTTCCCGAAGCTTGTTCAAATGAATTTGCTGCAGCCCATACCTCCAAACAGGTAAAACCCAGAATCACCCTCC
>NW_017678679.1:14379-20500 GCF_001879085.1 Nicotiana attenuata
TGCACTTGGAGCGAGGTGAGTCTCCTTTCGTAACCTTGTAAGAGGGAGTTGTACCCCATAGGTATAATAATTGAAGTTAATTGCCATTATATGCGGGGGGCTACGTACGCACTAGGTGACGAGAGTCCATGTGTAGCTTCTATTAGGCTAAGTCCGGATAGTCTAGGACCCATAAGCATGCTGTATGTGATTTACTTGTAACTTGATGCTTAGATTCGGATTCGTATAATCCATGTTGATTAAATTAATTGAGACTAGTGGTAGGGACCTTATTTTCTTGGCCTTTTAAAGAGAAATTGAACATACCTGTGAATAACTGTTCTAGAGTATATATTGTTGTCTACCTGTTGCTGTGTTTAATTATGTTGACCGCGTCGCATGATCGATTCGCGAGCGGGGTAATAGATGCATCTATGGTTCGAGCCGTTCGACCCTCGGCAGTGCACAATTTATTTTTACGTTGGATCGGGCCGTACGTCCCTCGGTATTACTTGTGCATGTTCTTGCTTAGTGATTTTCTTCTGTGGACTGGACTTCATATTTGCTTGATATATATATACATATATAGACACCCACGATAATATTTGTAAAGGAACTGTTATTCTACGCTTATAAATGCTTAATAACTTGTGAAATCCATGCTTATTATGAACTCCTCTCACTTTATTTGACCCTAGTAGGTATAATGTCGACCTCTCGTCTCTACTTCTTCGAGATTAGATGGGATACTTACTAGGTACATATTGTTTATGTACTCATGCTACACTTCTGTACTTAATTGTACAGGGTCTGAGACAGGTACATCTGGCTATCAGTCGGGTGCGCATCATTGAGCAGATTCAGGACTCCTACGGTGAGCTGCTTCCCCTCCGTGCCGTTCAGCAGCTTGAAGGAGTTTTCTTATGTATTTATGTTGTCTATTCTTTTTCAGACAGTAGGATAGTGTGTTTTCTTGTATATTCTACTAGTTGCCCACTACTTGTGACACCAGGTCTTGGCACACACATTAGTAGACTGTATTGTTTTGGGGTTGTATTATTACTATGACTTTATCCATCGTCTCTAATTTATTTCCAACTTAAAGAAATATTCCCACTATTTTGGGGTTAAAGTGATCGAAAGCTTAGTTAGTAACTTCCGTGTTGGCTTGCCCAGAAATGGTGTTGGACGCCATCATGACCTGTTATGGAATTGAGTTGTGACAACATGGTATCAGAGCACTAGAGTCACGTAGGTCTCACAAGTCATGGGCAAACCTAATAGAGTCTTATGGATCGGTACGGTGACGTCTGTATTTATCTTTGAGAGGCTATAGGGTTTTAAGAAAACTATCCTTTATTCATTTCATCTCGTGCAGTGGTCAGTGTACTAAGTTTCCTTCTCTATTCTCTCATAGATGGTGAGGACACGCACGGCTGATGTTCCGGACCTGGGCGGAGCTGCTCCCCCTGTTGCTCGAGGTCGAGGCAGAGGTCGGGGGAGGGCACCGGCCCGTGGTAGGGGACGAGGGTGTCCCAGAGTTATTCCAGTCGCACCACCAGCAGACCATGCGGGAGATCCTATTATTGAGAAGCAGGGCGAGGTGCCCACAACTGAGCCCACCCCGGCAGACTTTATGACAACACCGAGATTTTAGGAGGTTATGGGTCGTATGCTTCGGTTCATTGATTCTATGACTCAGGCAGGTTTATTTCCAGCCGATCCAGCTCCTGGTCATGCAGCTGCAGTATATCAGACCCGGGTGCACTACCCGTAGATGGGGCCCTGCCAGTTGCTGCAGTGGCACCCCAGCCCAGACCAGCTGCGGATGGCGACCCGCAGAAGCTATTAGACAGATGGACCAGACTTCACCCTCCTATCTTCGGGGGTGAGCGTCATGAGGATGCCCAGGACTTCATTAACAGGTGCAGGGACAGACTGCATAACATGAGGATATTGGAGTTGCATGGAGTGGACTTCACTACTTTTCAGCTTGAGGGAAGGGCCCGTAGATGGTGGCAGTCCTACGTTCTTGGAAGGCCAGCAGGTTCTCCTCCCATCACTTGGAGCCAGTTTGCACAGTTATTCTTGGATAGGTACATTCCACCCTCTGAGAAGGAAGAGCTACGGTATCAGTTTGAGCATCTTGAGCAGGGTCAGATGTCTGTGACCGATTATGAGGCGAGGTTTTCTGAGTTGTCTCGCCATGCACTCATGATACTTCCCACAGATGCAGAGAGAGTGCGAAGGTTTGTTGCGAGGTTGCACCCTGATATTCGATCTGGTATGGCCCGAGAGGTAGAGATAGGTACAGATATCAGCTAGTGGTTGAGATTGCTCACAGGATTGACGGGTATCGCCAGAGGGGTAGAGAGCAGATGCAGCAGGATAAGAGGGCTAGATTCTCGGGAGAGTTCAGAGGTGCCCCAGCTAGGGGTAGAGGTCACTTCGGGAGGGGTCAGCCCAGCGGACCCCCGTATTCAGCACCACCACCCCATCCCCGAGGTGCTCTAGTGAGACCTTATTTCAGTGCGATGCCAGAGAGTTCTTACCGCCCACCAGCTATTCAGGGTTCCTCCGACGGGTATTCTGGTTATTAGGATTCTTCTAGTGCTTACTCCAGCGCTGTGCCAGAGAGTTCCTATCGCCCCCCGGCCATCCAGGGTTCTTCCAGTGGGTATTCGGGTCAGCAGGCTCAGACTTCAAGACAGCAGGATATGGTACCGAGAGTGTGCTACGAGTGTGGAGATCCGGGTCATCTGAAGAGGACCTGCCCCAGGCTTCGGGGCAAGGCAGTACAGCAAGGTCAGCAGCTCATGATTTCAGCACCAGCTGCCCAGCCACTGAGAGGTGGAGGGCAGGTTGGTCGGGGCCGACCTAGAGGTGGAGGTAAGACAGGGAGAGGTCAGCCAGCTACTTTTCAGGCAGGTGGGGGCCAGCCAGCCGGCACTCCAGCTAGATTCTATGCTCTTCCGCCTAGGCCAGATGCATTGGCCTCAGACGCCGTCATCACATGTATTATTTCCGTCGGTGGTGGAGATGCTTCGGTATTATTTGAACCAGGGTCTACTTATTCATATGTATCATCTCTGTTTGCTCGTTTCCTGGGTATTTCTCCTGAGCCTTTGGGCACTCCTGTTCATGTTTCCACTCTTGTGGGTGATTCTGTGGTTGTGGATCGGGTCTACCGGTCCTGTGTGGTCACGTTCTGTGATTTCGAGACTAAAGCAGACCTCTTGTTGCTTGATATGATCGATTTTGAGGTCATCCTTGGCATGGACTGGTTATCTCCATATCACGCCGTCCTAGATTGCCATGCCAAGACTATTTCGCTAGTGATGCCAGGGTTGCCGAGGTTGGAGTGGAAGGGTTCCACAGCTGATACACCTAGTCGGGTTATTTCTTTCCTGAAGGCTCGGCATATGGTTGAGAAGGGGTGTTTGGCTTATCTAGCTTATGTTCGGGACACCACCGCAGAGTCCCCGACGATTGATTCAGTTCCAGTGGTTCGAGAGTTCACTGATGTCTTTCCTTCTGATCTTCCTAGCATGCCACCGGATCGTGATATTGATTTCTGTATCGATTTGGCTCCAGGAACCTAGCCTATATCTATTCCACCGTACCGCATGGCTCCTAAAGAGTTGAAGGAGTTGAAGGAGCAGCTCGAGGAGCTGTTGGCAAAGGGGTTTGTTAGGCCCAGTGTGTCACCTTGGGGCGCACCAGTGTTATTTGTGAAGAAGAAGGATGGGACTATGCGGATGTGCATTGATTACCGCCAGTTGAACAAAGTCACCATCAAGAACAAATATTCGTTGCCTCGTATCGGTGATTTATTCGACTAGTTGCAGGGTGCTAGGGTGTTCTCTAAGATAGACCTGAGGTCAGGGTATCATCAGTTGAGGATTCGGGACTCGGATGTTTCGAAGACTACATTCTGGATGAGATATGGCCATTATGAGTTTTTGGTGATGTCCTTTGGCTTGACTAATGCCCCAGCAGCATTTATGGATTTGATGAACAGAATGTTCAAGCCCTATATTGATTCATTTGTTATTGTCCTCATTGATGACATCTTGATATATTCTCGCAGCCTGGGGGAGCACGAGCAGCATTTGAGGGTACTGCTTCGGACCTTGCGGGAACAGAAGCTATATGTTAAGTTCTCTAAGTGAGAGTTTTGGCTAGATTCAGTGTCATTCTTGGGACATATAGTGTCAGGAGAGGGTACTAAGGTAGACCCCAAGAAGATTGAGGCAGTTCAGAGTTGGCCACGCCCCACCTCAGTGACCGAGATCCGGAGTTTCCTGGGGTTAGCAGGTTATTACAAGCGGTTCGTGCAGGGCTTTTCATCTATTGCATCACCTCTGACTAGATTGACCCAGAAGGGTGCTCCTTTCCATTGGTCCGATGATTGCGAGGCGAGCTTCCAGAAGCTCAAGACAGCCTTGACTACAGCACCAGTCCTTGTGTTGCCTTCCGGTTCGGGGATATATACAGTGTATTGTGACGCTTCGCGTGTTGGCTTGGGTTGTGTATTGATGCAGGAGGGGCGAGTTATATCATATGCCTCCCGTCAGCTGAAGATTCATGAGAAAAAATTATCCTGTGCACGATCTGGAGTTGGCGGCGATTGTTCATGCTTTTAAGATATGGAGGCACTAATTGTACGGGACTTCATGTGAGGTTTATACCGATCATCGCAGCTTGCAGCATTTGTTCAAGCAGAGGGATCTTAATTTTAGGCAGCGCAGGTGGCTTGAGTTACTGAAGGATTATGACATCACCATTCTTTATCATCCTGGCAAGGCAAATGTGGTTGCGGATGCCTTAAGCAGAAAGGCTGAGAGTATGGGTAGTTTGGCATTCATTCCAGCAGGAGAGAGGCCACTAGCTTTGGACATTCAGTCCTTGGCTAACAGACTAGTGAGGTTGGACATTTCGGAGCCCAGCCGGGTTCTTGCGTGTATGGTTGCCCAGTCTTCATTACTGGGGTCGATAAAGGCCCGACAGTTCGATGATCCACATTTAGCCGTACTCAGAGAGACGGTACTTCAGGGAGGTGCCAAGGAAGTTTCTATTGGCGAGGATGGTGTTTTGCGGCTTCAGGGTCATCTATGTGTTCCTAATGTCGATGGTCTGAGGGAGAGGATACTAGAGGAGGCACACAGTTCGCGGTATTCTATCCACCCGGGGGCTACGAAGATGTATCGTGACTTGAGGCAGCATTACTGGTGGCGGAGGATGAAGAAAGACATAGTGGAGTATGTGGCTAAGTGTTTGAATTGCCAGCAGGTCAAGTATGAACATCAGAGACCGGGTGGCCTACTTCAAAAGATGCCTATACCAGAGTGGAAGTGGGAGCGCATTACCATGGATTTCGTAGTGGGGTTGCCGCGGACCGTGCGGAAGTTTGATTCAGTATGGGTCATCGTTGATAGGTTGACCAAGTCGGCCCACTTCATTCCAGAGGCTACTACTTACACAGCAGAGAGGTATGCTCAGATTTATATTCGGGAGATAGTCTGATTGCACGGTGTGCCTGTTTCCATTATATCAGACAGAGGCCCTCAGTTCACTTCTCATTTCTGGAGAGCCGTTCAGAGTGAGTTGGGGACCCGGGTAGAGCTTAGCACAGCATTCCATCCTCAGACCGACGGGCAGTCGGGGCGGATAGTACAGATTTTAGAAGATATGCTTAGAGCATGTGTGATTGACTTTGGAGGGCAGTGGGACCAGTTCTTGCCCTTGGCGGAGTTTGCATATAACAACAGCTATCAGTCCAGCATTGAGATGGATCCATACGAGGCTCTATATAGTCGCCGTTGTCGTTCTCCTATCGGATGGTTCGAGCCCGATGAGGCCAAGTTGTATGGTACAAACTTGGTACAGGATGCCTTGGATAAGGTGAAGTTGATTCAGGAGAGGCTTCGCACAGCTCAGTCCAGACAGAAGAGTTACGCGGATCAGAAGGCGCATGATGTATCATTTATGGTTGGCGAGAAGGTTCTCTTGAAAGTCTTGCCCATGAAGGGCATTATGAGGTTCGGGAAGAAAGGCAAGTTGAGTCCATGGTTTATTGGCCCCTTTGAGGTGTTGAGGAGAGTTGGGGAGGTTGCCTATGAGCTTGCATTACCCCCCAGCT